>NC_057801.1:199838111-199884456 GCF_018294505.1 Triticum aestivum | reverse complement strand
GCCACGGCCGGGAGGAGGTGGAGGATAGGCCGGCGGCTAGGGGCGGGGCGGGCGCGGGCGCGCGGGAGGTCGACAGGGCGGCCGCCAGCGACGGGTGCGACTAGCAGCGGCGGTCGTGGGCGTGGGCGCGGGAGTTGGGAGGATTTTTCCCTCCCGCGCGAGGATAACCGCCAAATGAGGGTTGGGGTATGTTTTGCTCCCCAGCCCTTACTTTTGAAGGTTGGGAGAGGTTTTGAGGGTTGGATCTTTAAATTTTTTTGAGGATTTGAGGGTTAAGGGGTTCTAGTCTATGGCTTTTTTCGACGAAAACTGTAAAAAAGCAGTTATTTTTAGAGGTTTGAGGGTTTGAGGGCTCTACTAGTAATGCTCTAAGGGCATCGAGGGGGCTGGCAGTATCCATCTCATCAAGCTGCTCGCAGCAGATAGGGACCTCCCTGAAATTCTCCAGGGTACTTTGAACGGCTCAAAGCTCTGACTTGACGGGGTTGAGGAAAACAACCACGTCATCCGCATAGGTAGAGATGCGTAAGAGCATCTCTAACAGAGTCCTTAAAAAACACAGACTGTAAAAACCCGGCGATTATACGGGTTTGGCCCTTTTTTAGGCCAGACCAGAGCCCATATAGTCACCCGGCTCGTAAATTATTTTATAGTGGCCCGGAACCACCCCCCTCGCGCAGTATAACTACGGGTTCGCGACGAGTATACGGGGCCAAACCCTATCCCCGCGCCACCACAGTCCCCCCTCTCCCATTTCGATTTCTCGCCGCCGGTTACTCCAATCCGCCGCCGCACTCCACCATGTGGCGCGGGATGTGGAGCTTGGGCCGCCGCTCCGGCGGTAGCGACTACCCCGAGCGGCAGCGGTGTGTCAAAGCCGACGCCATGAGGAAGCAAGCCGCCCAGAAGTACACGAACCGCGGCCTAGAGCCACCGCCGTCGCTCCTCCGCCATGAGGCAGAGGAGTACGACCGCATACAGGCGCAGTTGACCTCCGGCGCGGGCAGCTCCACCAAGGGGTTGAGCTCCCATGCGCCCCTCGCACCGGTGAAAGGGGAGCCGGAGGAGCTCCCGCCGCTTCGTGCGGTGAAGAGGGAGCTGGATGCGGAGCCGGAGCGTTGTGGCGGTGGCGTCATCGGGCCGAAGGATTTCCTCCCTCGGCGGAGGCGGACGTCTTTGAGTCCGCCATCATTGTGCGTAGTGTGTGGGAGGAGGAGGAGGCAGAGCAGCGTCGTCGACGGGAAGCCGACCTCGATGCAGTCCTCCTCGAGCAGGGGCTTGTGAACGCGTAGGAGTTCGACGACAACTTGGAAGCATGGCGCTGCGAAGCCAAGGCACAGGACGACATCTACGTCGACCGCATCTCTGATGACGATGACTGATGATGTCCGTCGCCGCAACGTCGCCACGGCACTTGGATGGCTATTTGGCAGTAGGGTTTACGGTGGTCGCCTCTCCTCCGAATTATTTTGTGCAAATAGGCTATGTATGAAATATGTATGATGATCAAGAACTGTGAACACTACTAGTTCTACTGAAGTCATTTGATTTTTTCCACAAAGTTTTGATTTCAAAATGTATACATTCACTTTCAGTTTATGTTCTGCCACAGATGTTTTTGGCCATATCCGAGGCATTCCGCGAACTGTAAACTCACTTTACATGTTCACGATATGAGGATTCTGTTAGAGATGCTCTAAGGCCTTGTTGGGTTACACCTAGGGATGTATAAACAGAGGATTAGTTTAAATTGAATAAAATCTGAGAGGGGCAATTATAACTAGCCTAAACCTATTTTGCCTACGAAACGGGGTGAATTGGGCGCTGCTCTGCACCTCTAGTTACACCCCTCCAAAAGATGATTGGACGGGATTTGAGGGGTTTGAATTGTAGGGGATTAAATCCTCTTCAATCCCTGCCAAAACCCCTTCAAATCCCTCTCAACCGAACACAACCTAAGGGAGGGATCCGTCCACGGAGGCGAGAGAGGACACCATTGTTCACATTGTTGGAGATATCGATCCCCAACAGACGCGCCCTTTCCCTCTTTCTTTCTCTGTACATTTAACCGACGTCCCTTTCAGTTGTATATACTCCCTTCTTTCCGATTTAGAGAGCTCAAATATGAAACGAAAATGCTAAACCTATGATGCCGCTACGTACATGTCAAGTAAACTTCCAACCAATCTAAACATTCCCCCCTCCCATTAGTATTGTACATCTAAGTCTTATGTCACTGACCATATATGAAGATTTGTGTGCGTATTTTTTTTACGTTTTTATGCTTGTTTGAGTCACTTAGATGTGCAATAACTAAGATACACCTAGATGTGCCCTGGACAAACCCTAAAATATTTTCGAACAGAGAGAGTATGGTTAATAATATAGACAACTGCTGGCTATATGATATTGCCATGTCATATATAGTCCTCACTTATAGCCACTCATACAATAAAGTTAGTTATAAGGTTGATTATAAGAGTACTACTTCTCTCCACCTTCTCTTTATCTCTTTCTTCACATTTATTGTATCTACTTAGGAGCGCGCATATAGCTAGACTCTTGCATGAGAGTCCACTCCCCTCACTTTTTCATGTCTCTCTCCTCCACATAGGCAAAATTGCCATGTAAGCAGGCTATAAGCCCACTATTGTACTTGCTCTCATTGGACTTGCATGGTGCATTGTAAAATAAGCGTAGTATAATGAAAATCTGAAATTTTTGATACTCTCTCCGTCCGAAAATAGTCACCAAAATAGATAAAAAGGGATGTATCTAAATACTTGTCATCAAAATGGATAAAAAGGATAGACTTGTCATCTGGATAGACTTGTCATCTCCCTTTTGATGACAATTCTATCCCTTTTTATTCATTTTGATGACAAGTATTTTCGGACGGAGAGAGTACACGCCTATTGAATCGGAGAGAAGGAAGTATACCACACTCATCAATGAAATCAAGTGTTGTTCCATCATTCTTTTTTTTATAAAACTTTAACACGTTACCAGCACGCTATCTTGCGGAGCGATTTCACGGCGGGGCTCATCCGCGGTAGGCCACACCCTCCGGCGCGTGGCGCGAGCAGGCCTTACCCTGCAGAGCGGTGGGGCGCGCATGTCTCCAACCGGCACGTGGTCCCGCAGCCTCGACCTCCTGCACCAGTCTGAGGCGGCTGCAGCCCTGGCACGACGAGTCTCTTGACATCCTCTTCCATTGGATTTCATCGCACGTAAGAGCATCTTCAGCCACGCCCCCAACAGGCCCCAGGTCATTTTTTAGCGCCAGCGTTGAAAATTCGGTCCAGTCACTCCCACGAGCCTATTTTTCGCCGGTTAGGCCCGAAACTGGCGTCAGCGGACCCAGGCCGAACCCGGCGCAGGGGCCCCTGGGACGCCAGAGAAACTGATTTTGGCGCGAACGGGAATGGGCCTGCCGAGTCAGCGACACGCCGCTTCGTCATCCTCATCGCCTTGGTTACGGTGGGAATCAATGCCAAGGCTGCCGCGCTACCGCGCCGGTCAGCCTTCCATTGATGCCTCATGGGCGGCGCAGTGAATGTAGCGCGACGCGCGTCCTGCCTGCTCCCACCACGCGGCACCCGGCGGGCAGCTTCTCACTGCCCCGCTTCGGCTATAAAGCCGACCTCCCCACAGGTGAACGCCATAGTCGCCACAACTCGCCACCTCTCTCGCCTCGTCTCACCATAGAGACCACTCTCTCCCCCTCTCCCCCACTGACGAGCAATGGCCGAGCGTTACCCAGGCAACGCCGCGGTGACGAACGGCTTCAGACGATGCGATCTGCGCGAGGACGAGGTGCGCCTCCTCTGCGAGGCCGACTACCCGACGCCCCGGGACATGTAGGTGCCGGGCTCATGGAGGCTAAGCGCCGGCGGTGTTCGGGTGCCCCCGGTGCCCACCGGGGCTGAACGGCAGGCCAAGATCGCGCGGATCCGTTCGGCGCTGTTGGAGGCGCAGCCGAACGAGCCGAGGTACACCGCCGACAGCCACACGCTTTGGACGATGTACTTCGACCGCAGCCACGCCGACCAGGTCGCCTCCGTAAACGGCGCCATCCCCCGCGTCCGCCTCAACGCCGACGGGCGGCGCAAATAGTGGGGCGTGCCCGGCCGCACCCTTGAAGCCGTCCTCGACCACATTGAGGCCGGCAACACGCCGCGCCTCGAGTACCTGGCGCCCCCATCCTTCTCTCGCCGCTGCGGGAGTTCTTGGATGCTGCGGCGAATGAAGGCGGCAACCTCCTCGTCGTCGGGTTTCGGTTCGCTTTCCTCCGAGTCGCTGGCGCTCCGCCCCGTCAAGCCGGAGCCGTAGGAGACGCCGCTTGGGCGCCGCACCCGCAGCGGCACCCTCGTCATCAACAAGGGCGGCCGCCCCTCCCCTCATTCCCTCCGCCTCGTCTGGCCGAAGACCGAGCCGGGGTTGCTCCCCGTCAAGAAGGAGCACACGGAGATGGCTGCCGCTGCCGAGACCTCCCTCAAGTGGGCGAAGGCGGACTATGTCTGCGAGCAAGTGGAGCGCCAGCGCCGGGCCTACGAGGAGATCAAAGCTCGGCGCCATGGACACGATGAGGGCGGCGGCGTCGTCCTCGATGGGGACGACAAGGAGGACGCGCCTGGGCCATCCAACCCCCTGCGCATCGGCGACCCTGGTCAGGGGTGCAGCAGGGACGACAGCGGCTCCGGCGGGATGCAGGGCGACGGCGACGATGATGACTACACCCGGTTCTACAGGCTCCTCGGCATGTAGAAGGCGGTAGCGGCGTAGTAAGGCTAGGCGTAGTTGTTTTCTGTTTTTCGTACAAATTTGAATGAAATCGCGGAGTTTGTGCTGTGTTTGTATAAATTTGAATGAAATCACCGAGTTTGTGCCGTGTTTGCCCCAATTTGGGGGCAACCTGGGGGCGACGACTGAGGACACAATCGCCCCCACGCCAAAATTAAACGTTGGTTCGGCCCAGACGGTGCTTTTTTGGCGTCCTAGGGGGCCGAACGGCTGGAGATGCTCTAATAGAAGAGAAGAACAGAGATGGATCAACACGGGGGGAATGAGAAGTAGCCATCGGCAAAATCAAGTCACGAACAACTAGGGTGAGGACGGCTTCCAACAGCAGCGCCGCACAACGACGTCCTCCGGCGCATGCCCCGGCCCACGGAATACAGGGCACTCTTCGACATGCGACGGTTGAGCGTGGCGACGGGGACATGGCTACACGCGCGCTCCCGTACGGGCGCGGCTTGGACTTGGCATCTTCACGTGCGACCGTGGCTTCTGGTGGCGCGGCCAACGACCGACGCTTGAGAGGCTGCTCCGTCCAGCCAGACGTGTTGTTAGTAAAGATTGGATTGCATGCGACTCAATTCATTGATCACGTGCAAGTGCACATATATTGGTACAAGGGTGCACAACCTCGACTTGTCTCCCAAACTATACACTATACGTAGGAGAAAGAAGGCGTGACAATACATGACCCTAACCTATATGTACATATACATTCAACCCCCCCCCCCTAGTCAAAACATCGCCGACGATGCAGAGACTTGACCGAAACTCCTCGAAGGTGGATTTCGGAAGCCCCTTAGTCATAACATCGGCGAACTGTTGAGCGGTGGGAACATGCAAAACGCGGATCCGTCCAAGTGCAGCCTGCTCACGAACAAAGTGTATGTCGAGCTCAATGTGCTTCGTCCGGTGATGATGAACAGGGTTAGTGGATAGGTAGACGGCGGAGACATTGTCGCAGTACACGACCATGGCATTATGGACATCGCAAAGCAACTCCTGAAGGAGTTGATAAAGTCAAGAGCACTCAGCGAAAGCATTAACCACTGCCCGGTATTCCGCCTCAGCGCTCGAGCAGGAAACCGTGGGTTGTCGTTTAGATATCCGCGAGATCAATGATGACCCGAGATAGACGCAGTAGCCTGATGTAGAGCGTCGAGTATCCGGATAGCCAACCTAGTCAGTGTCTGAATAGGCCACGAGGTCGATGGAGGAGGACACCGTCAGTGTGAGCCCAAGAACTATTGTGCCGCTAATGTAGTCAAGGATCCGCTTCACCAGGGTCCAATGGGAGTCACGTGGAGCATGCATGTGAAGGCACACCTGCTGCACGTCATACTGGAGATCCGAGCATGTAAGCGTCAAGTACTGTAACGCACCAACGATGGAGCGGTAGAATGCCGCATCCGGCGCAGGCGAGCCGTCAAGTGTAGAGAGCTTGGCCTTCGCGTCGACATGCATGGGGGAAGGCTTGCAGTTAAGCATGCCTGCGCACTTGAGAAGGTCATGAGCATACCGCTGCTAATGAAGAAAGAACCCGCCAGCGCGCCGTGCAACCTCGATGCCGAGGAAGTAGTGCAGAGGCCCCAGATCCTTGAGGGCAAACTCATCACGGAGACGAGCAGTGAGATGTGAAGAACCTTAGTAGAAGATGTCATCGGGATGATGTCGTCAATGTAGAGCAAAAGGCATGCAGTAGCAACACCCTGATGGTAGACGAACAACGACGCATGGGAGCTGGTGGAGCGAAAGACCAGCTGTTGGAGGAAGGCGGCGATGCGCTGGTACCACACGCGGGGTGCCTTCTTGAGCCCTTAGAGGGATCGAGAAAGTAGGTACACGTGATCCGGATGAGTGGCATTGATGCGAATCCAGTGGGCTGCTGGCAGAACACCTGCTCGGCGAGGTGGGCGTGAAGAAATGCGTTGGAGACGTCCAACTAATGCACAGGCCATGCACGAGACACCACGAGCTATAGGACAGCGTGCGTCATGCCCGGTGTAACAACTGGAGCGAAGGTGTCGACGAAGTCAACTCCGGCGCGCTGCCGAAAACCACAGACCACCCATCGCGCTTTGTAGTGCTCAAGAGAACCGTCGGTGCGGGTCTTGTGACGGAACACCCATTCGCCAGTAATGACATTGGCGCGAGGGGGGCATGGCACAAGTTGCCACGTGCGGTTATGCTGCAATGTGTCAACCTCCTCTTGCATTGCGGCGAGCCAATGAGGGCCACGAAGAGTAGCGCGAGCTGAAGAGGGAACCGACGACGGTGACGAGGTCCACGTGGTGCATGCGTACTCGTCAGGCAGATAGCACATGCTTGGACGGAGTACACCGACGTGAGCACGAGTCATCATGTGGTGGGGCACCACCAGGGGAGCAACGGGCCAAGGTGGTGTTGAGCCTGGCATGGATCAAGAACCCGTGGGCGACAAGGCGGTCACACCTGAGGAGGCTGGCGAGGTGGTCGCGCCTGAGGAGGCTGGCGAGAGGGCCGGCGAGGTGGCCGCGCCCGAGGAAGGTGGCAAGGCGGCCACGCCTGTAACAGTGGCCCTCGTTTGGCTAGGACGCCAGGTCTGGAGCACGCTAGGAGGGGGCGGCAAGATGCCGTGGCTGATGGTACCTGGTGAAAGGGAAAAACTCTCTCGTCAAAGTAAACGTGTCGCGAGGTGAACACGCGGTGGGAGATGGGATCGTAGCACTGGTAACCTTTGGTGTTGGGAGGATAGCCGAGGAATATGCAAGCGAGGAAGCGTGTTGCGAGCTTGTGAGGGGTGGTGGATGAAGGAAATATGCCCTAGAGGCAATAATAAAGTTATTATTTATTTCCTTATTTCATGATAAATGTTTATTATTCATGCTAGAATTGTATTAACCGGAAACATAATACATGTGTGAATACATAGACAAACATAGTGTCACTAGTATGCCTCTACTTGACTAGCTCGTTAATCAAAGATGGTTAAGTTTCCTAACCATAGACATGAGTTGTTATTTGATTAATGGGATCAGATCATTAGGAGAATGATGTGATTGACATGACCCATTCCGTTAGCCTAGCACTTGATCGTTTAGTATGTTGCTATTGCTTTCTTCATGACTTATACATGTTCCTGTAACTATGAGATTATGCAACTCCCGTTTACCGGAGGAACACTTTGGGTGCTACCAAACGTCACAACGTAACTGGGTGATTATAAAGGAGTACTACAGGTGTCTCCAAAGGTACTTGTTGGGTTGGCGTATTTCGAGATTAGGTTTTGTCACTCCGATTGTCGGAGAGGTATCTCTGGGCCCTCTCAGTAATGCACATCACTATAAGCCTTGCAAGAAATGTAGCTAAAGAGTTAGTTACGGAATGATGCAATACGTAACGAGTAAAGAGACTTGCCGGTAACGAGATTGAACTAGGTATTGGATACCGACGATCGAATCTCGGGCAAGTAACATACCGATGACAAAGGGAACAACGTATGTTGTTATGCGGTTTGACCGATAAAGATCTTCTTAGAATATGTAGGAACCAATAGGGGCATCCAGGTTCCGCTATTGGTTATTGACCGAGAATATTTCTAGGTCATGTCTACATAGTTCTCGAACCCGTAGGGTCCGCACGCTTAACGTTACGATGACAATTTTATTATGAGTTATAAGTTTTGATGTACCGAAGTTTGTTCGGAGTCCCGGATGTGATCACGGACATGACGAGGAGTCTTGAAATGGTCGAGACATAAAGATTGATATATTGGAAGCCTATGTTTGGACATCAGAAGTGTTCCGGGTGAAATCGGCATTTTACCGGAGTACCGGGGGGTTACCGGAACCCTCCCGGGGGTTATTGGGCCTTC
This sequence comes from Triticum aestivum, assembly GCF_018294505.1. Lineage (NCBI taxonomy): Eukaryota > Viridiplantae > Streptophyta > Magnoliopsida > Poales > Poaceae > Triticum > Triticum aestivum. Next base: position 199,875,806 of record NC_057801.1, on the reverse strand, counting down.
ATGGGCCATAAGGGAGAAGAGGGGAGGAGGCAAGAGGTGGGCCGCGCCCCCTCCCCTCCCCAGTCTGAATAGGACAAGGAGAGGGGGGCGGCGCCCCCCTTCCTTCCCCTCTTCCGCCTCCTTCCCCCTTCTCCTACTCCAACTAGGAAAGAAGGGAGTCCTACTCCCGGTGGGAGTAGGACTCCCCCTCGGCGCGCCCTCCTTGGCCGGCCGCCTCCTCCCCCCTGGCTCCTTTATATACGGGGGCGGGGGGGGGCACCCTAGAACACACAAGTTGATCTACGGATCGTTCCTTAGCCGTGTGCGGTGCCCCCCTCCACCATATTCCACCTTGGTCATATCGTCGCGGAGTTTAGGCGAAGCCCTGCGCCGGTAGAACATCATCATCGTCAGCACGCCGTCGTGCTGACGGAACTCATCCCCGAAGCTTTGCTGGATCAGAGCCCGGGGATCGTCATCGAGCTGAACGTGTGCTGAACTCGGAGGTGCCGTACGTTCGGTGCTTGGATCGGTCGGATCGTGAAGACGTATGACTACATCAACCGCGTTGTGCTAATGCTTCCGCTTATGGTCTACGAGGGTACGTGGACAACACTCTCCCCTCTTGTTGCTATGTCATCACCATGATCTTGCGTGTGCGTAGGATTTTTTTTGAAATTACTACATTCCCCAACAGTGGCATCCGAGCCTAGTTTTATGCGTAGATGTCATATGCACGAGTAGAACACAAGTGAGTTGTGGGCGATACAAGTCATACTGCTTACCAGCATGTCATACTTTGGTTCGGCGGTATTGTGAGATGAAGCGGCCCGGACCGGCATTACGCGTACGCTTACGCGAGACTGGTTTCACCGTTATGAGCACTCATGCTTAAAGGTGGCTGGCGGGTACGGTGTCTGTCTCCCTCACTTTAGCTGAATCGAGTGTGGCTACGCCCGGTCCTTGCGAAGGTTAAAACAACACTAACTTGACGAACTATCATTGTGGTTTTTATACGTAGGTAAGAACGGTTCTTGCTAAGCCCGTAGCAGCCACGTAAGATTTGCAACAACAAAGTAGAGGATGTCTAACTTGTTTTTGCAGGGCATGTTGTGATGTGATATGGTCAAGACGTGATACTATATTTTATTGTATGAGATGATCATGTTTTGTAACCGAAGTTATCGGCAACTGGCAGGAGCCATATGGTTGTCGCTTTATTGTATGAAATGCAAACGCCCTGTAATTGCTTTACTTTATCACTAAGCGGTAGCGATAGTCGTAGAAGCAATAGATGGCGTAACGACAACGATGCTACGATGTAGATCAAGGTGTCAAGCCGGTGACGATGGTGATCACGACGGTGCTTCGAAGATGGAGATCACAAGCACAAGATGATGATGGCCATATCATATCACTTATATTGATTGCATGTGATGTTTATCCTTTATGCATCTTATCTTGCTTTGATTGACGGTAGCATTTTAAGATGATCTCTCACTAATTATCAAGAAGTGTTCTCCCTGAGTATGCACCATTGCGAAAGTTCTTCGTGCTGAGACACCACGTGATGTTCGGGTGTGATAGGCTCTACGTTCAAATACAATGGGTGCAAAACAGTTGCACACGCGGAATACTTAGGTTAAACTTGACGAGCCTAGCATATACAGATATGGCCTCGGAACACGGAGACCGAAAGGTCGAGCGTGAATCATATACTAGATATGATCAACATATTGATGTTCACTGTTGAAACTACTCCATCTCACGTGACGATCGGACATGGTGTAGTTCATATGAATCACGTAATCACTTAGAGGATTAGAGGGATGTCTATCTAAGTGGGAGTTCTTTAGTAATATGATTAATTGAACTTAAATTTATCATGAATTTAGTCCTGGTAGTATTTTGCAAATTATGTTGTAGATCAATAGCTCGCGTTGTTGCTTTCATATGTTTATTTTGATATGTTCCTAGAGAAAATTGTGTTGAAAAATGTTAGTAGCAATGATGCGGATTTGATCCGTGATCTGAGGTTTATCCTCATTGCTGCACAGAAGAATTATGTCCTTAATGCACCGCTAGGTGACAGACCTATTGCAGGAGCATATGCAGACGTTATGAATGTTTGGCTAGCTCAATATGATGACTACTTGATAGTTTAGTGCACCATGCTTAACGGCTTAGAATCGGGACTTCAAGGACGTTTTGAACATCATGGACCATATGAGATGTTCCAGGAATTGAAGTTAATATTTCAAGCAAATACCCGAGTTGAGAGATATGAAGTCTCCAACAAGTTCTATAGCTAAAAGATGGAGGAGAATCGCTCAAAGCATGTGCTCAGATTGTCTAGATACTACAATCACTTGAATCAGGTGGGAGTTAATCTTCCAGATAAGATAGTGATTGGCAGAATTCTCTAGTCACCATCACCAAGTTAGTAGAACTTTGTGATGAACTATAGTATGCAAGGGATTACGAAAACGATTCCCAAGCTCTTCGTGATGTTGAAATCGACGAAGGTAGAAATCAAGAAAGAGCATCAAGTGTTGATGGTTGACAAGATCACTAGTTTCAAGAAAAGGGCAAAGGGAAAGAAAGGGAACTACAACTAGAATGACAAGCAAGTTGTCACTCCCACGAAGAAGCCCAAAGTTGAACCAAAGCCTAAAACTGAGTGCTTACACTGCAAAGGAAATGGTCACTGGAAATGAAAATACCCTGAATATTTGGTGGATAAGAAGGATGTATGCCTTACTAGTGGTTATAGTAGACCCTGAGTATTTGATACTTGTTCGGTTGCTAAGATTAGTAACTTGAAACAGGAGTTACAGAATAAACAGAGACTAGTTGAAGGGGAAGTGACGATGGGTGTTGGAAGTAGTTCCAAGATTGATATGATCATCATCGCACACTCCCTATACTTTCAGGATTAATGTTAAACCTAAATAAATGTTATTTAGCGTTTGCGTTGAGCATGAATATGATTTGATCATGTTTATTGCAATACGGTTATTCATTTAAAGTCAGAGAATAATTGTTGTTCTGTTTACATGAATAAGACCTTCGATGGTTATACACCCAATGAAAATAGTTTGTTGGATCTCGATTGTAGTGATACACATATTCATAATATTGATGCCAAAAGATGCAAAGTTAATAATGATAGTGCAACTTATTTGTGGCACTGCCGTTTGGGTCATATCAGTGTAAAGCGCATGAAGAAACTCCATAAAGATGGATTTTCGGAATCACTTGGTTATGAATCATTTGATGCTTGCGAACCGTGCCTTTTGGGCAAGATGACTAAAACTCCGTTCTCCGGAACAATGGAACAAGCTACTGACTTATTGGAAATAATACATACCGATGTATGCGATCCAATGAGTGTTGATGCTCGTGGCAAGTATCGTTATTTTCTGACCTTCACAAGATGATATGAGCAGATATGGGTATATCTACTTGATGAAACATAAGTCTGAAATAGTTGAAAGGTTCAAAGAATTTCAGAGTGAAGTGGAAAAATCATCGTAACAAGAAAATAAATTTCTGCGATCTGATCGCGGAGACGAATATTTGAGTTACGAGTTTGGTCTTCAATTAAAAACAATGTGGAATTGTAAGTGCATCTAGTGCCCCTTAGTGATTTTGGTGTATTGAAGACTTATAGGTTAAGGGACTAATGCGTTTGTGAGTGTACACAGGTCTATAAGTCTATGAGGAGTTTGATATTTACAGAGAAAGTCGACCCCTAAAAATGAAGTTCTTCGACTGAAGACTTTGATATTCTGAAGACTTTCTGAAGACTTTGAAAGTGAAGAAATTGGTGTGACCTTGAAGACTTGGTATTCATTTGTGGAACATGAAGCGTGAAGACTTTTGTTTTCGTAGTTTCATTTTCTCTTTCTTGAGTCATAGGAAACACCGTACTGTTAAAGGGGGTCGAGGAAATACTAAGGAAAAATTTCCATGTGATGCTCAACTCAAAATCCTACACCTACCAATCCCTTCGAGTGAAGCCTTTGGAAATCTCATACAGTTCAGTCACTTTCTTCAGTGACAAAGATGAAGTTCTTCTGGTCGCTGATGAATTTGTTCTGACTGAGGAGTTAGGAATTCGCCAGTGCGAATTGCCTACACAGTGAGGAACATGATAGCCCTGAGGAATTTGAGAGTCAAATTTCCGACCGTTGCTGTGCTGCGCGCCAATTGTCCCAAAATATCTCATCCACCTAACGGTCATATCATTGAAGGGCATTTATGTCTTATCATGTCGGGCTGCTCCCTAGGCTATAAATAGCCGCCCCCCTACAACCACTAGCTGGTTGGCTGCTCTGAGAGAACTTGACACTTGTCATTTGAGAGCAACCCATCCTCCGATGACTTTGAGCGAAAATCATCAAGTGAGGAAAACCCAAAACCAAACCCCTACAAACCCAAAGTGATTGAGCATCACTGAAGAAATTGATCCTGCGTGGATCCGACGCTTGTTACCTTTGAAGATTGTGCTTCTTCCAGACGGTTAGGCGTCATGGTCTAGAGCATCCAAGAGGAATTGTGGATCGCCAAGTGACCAAGTCTGTGAAGGTTTGGAAGTCGCCTGAAGACTTACCACGAGTGATTGGACGAGGTCTGCGTGACCTTAGTTCAAGGAGAATACGGTGAGGACTGGGTGTCCTGAGCTGCGTGCTTAGTGACTGGGTGTCCGGGACTGTGTGTCCTCGAGTTTAAATACTCAGCCGCTCCAACCAGACGTACAACTGAGACAGCAGTTGGAACTGGTCTACCAAATCATTGTCTTCACCAACCTATCTGGTTCTATTTCCTCAACCCTTTCATTTCCTCATTACTGTGTTGAGTGTTTGTTCATATCTGTGTTTGAAGACTTTGACTGAAGACTTTCTCAATTTCCTCAGTTCAATTTCTTCAGTCTGTTTGTCTTCATCTTGTGTTATCCTGTGATTACGCTTTCTGTACTCTGTGCTAGTCTTCATTTCATCATGATGACCATGCTTGTATTCTGTTATGCTTACTTTTGAGTACTTATTCCGCTGCTAGTAGTTCTTCGCTAAGGAATTTCCACACCGGCAAATTCCTCAGTGAAGAATTCATAAAAATCGCCTATTCACCCCCTCTAGTCGATATAACACACTTTCAATTGGTATCAGAGCAAGGTACTCCCTTGTTCTGTGTGATTTTGGTTTAACCGCCTGGAGTTTTAGTTATGTCGACCGCAGGTATGAAGAAAGTGACATGCCCTATCTTTGACGGTCATGATTATCCCAAGTGGAAGGCCATGATGAGGAAGCACCTCATGGCAATGAACAGCGAGCTGTAGACCGTCACTGAGATTGGTCTTACTGATCTATGCAAGATGGCGGACACTGATGATATTCGCAAGTACACTCGACTTGACATCTTGGCGAAGGATATCATCTGTTCCTGCCTATCCAGAGATGAATTCAGGCGCATTATGCATCTTTGCAATGCGAAGCTTATCTGGGACCGAATCTCTGATGTCTATGAAGGTCATCGAACCCATCATGATCCCTGGTTTGAGGACTTCAAGGAATCTCTCAAAACGATGACTTTCGAGCCAGAATCATCATCTTCTGCATCATGTCTCATGGCAAACGGTGCTGAGGTAACCGAATGCTCCTCATCCGAGTTTTGTGACGATGAATCTGATGATGATGGATCTGATGATGATATTGAATTTTTTTATACCAAACTTGTTTGCATTGCCACTAAACAACAAACAGCTTTGGAACAAGTTCAAAACATGCTAGACAAAAGTGATGATATGTTGGGTAAAGAAATGGACCAGTCAAAAGCATTGGCTGAATGTCTTCAGAGACTTCATTCCAAGTTTGACGCCCTTTAAGATCAACATAATACTCTCTTGACTGATCACGAGAAGCTTTCTTCTAAATCTCTTCAAAGAAAGCAAGATCTTGAGAAGCTAAGAGTGAGTTATGAAGATCTTCAGAAGGAGCGCGATTCATTACTTGCTCGACAAATCAGCGCTTCTCAGGAAGAATTTGTTCCGTCATGCTTAAAGTGCATTGAACGTGAATCTGCTAATTCGTCACCTAAATGTTCAAATGCTTCAACTGTTACAAATTCTTCACCTGCCTCTGCTATCACTAATTCCTCATCTGAGGACATTGCTAGTATCACTGACAATGCATGGCTGAAGGAATTGTACATGACAGGCATATACAAAAGCCTCAAAGGGCATCAGACTCTTTCTGATGTGCTTAAAAAGCAGATCCTCAACAGAAACCCTAGGAAAGAGGGCATTGCCTTTGAGAGGAAACTTAATGCTGATGGAACATATTGGAAGCCTGAGCAGTACCCCAAAACCTCATGGGTTGCTGCAAAAGGACCTCCAGTTGATCCATCTAACTTATCTGGCTTTACATGTGAATCTCCTCATTCTTCTGATGAGTCATTTGACTCCAACTATAAACTGTTCAAAAATCAGAATGGTGAAGTATTTGCTACATATGTTGGCACTAACTGCAAGAATGGTTCTCCTATGAAGAAAATCTGGGTTCCCAAGAAGTGCCTTGAAAGTCTTCAGGTGAATGTCCTCATAACACCACCTGTGAAGAACAGGAACCCCAGATCAAATTCTTCATATGGATCCAAGTCCTCATACGGACAAAATTCCTCACGTGGATCAAATTCCTCAAAAGGATCAAAGTCCTCATATGATTATCATCGTGCTAACAACTCTGTCTCGTAGGGTAGAGCTAAGGGCTATGAATAAGTGCATTATTCTTCAAACCATTATGTTCATAAGTCCTCGAAGAATTTCTCTGCTTATTCATATGCTTACCCTAACCCCTCTTATGTGAAACGAAATGGTTTGGCCTCTATGCCACCATTCTCGTATGGTGCTCGCAGAGTGATGAACTCTTTACCACCCCTTCAGATGTGGATGGTGAAGAAAAAGAACTAACCTCTTCTGCAGGGTCAGGTCTCCAGACGTGCTTTAACGTCTGAAGAATTTGCTGGGGACCTGACAAAATTGCCTGAAAGGACGCAGGCGAATCATGATGAAATGAACCTTCATTTCACACGTCCTCATACTGCTATATCTATTTACTGATTGATGAAATTCATCTGATGAACTTGATATCATATTCTTCACTGATGAAGCATATGAGATTGTAAGCTACACTAATTCATTTGCAGGATGATCAAACCAAAGCTACAGAGTGGGTCCTCGATAGTGGATGTACGAATCACATGACTGGTGACAAGAATCTATTGATGGATGCTCCCTTATCACCGTCACATCTGAAGCATATCATCTTTGCTGACAAAGGCAAAATTCAGGTATTGGGTCTTGGTAAGGTTGCAATCTCTAAAGATAAACACATGGACAAAGTCATGCTTGTTGAGTCCTTAGGATACAACCTCATGTCAGTCTCAATGCTTTGTGATCTTGATATGGTTGTTGTCTTTGGCAAGTATCGCTGTGTTGTGACTATGGAAGCTGACAATTCCAAAGTCTTCGAAGGCTTTAGGAGAGGAGATCTGTATATTGTTGATTTCTCTACAGGACCACAACCAGCCGTGTGTCTACTTGCAAAAGCATCAGAAGGCTGGCTATGGCATCGATGACTTGGTCACGCAGGCATGAGGAATATGCACACGCTTGCGAAGAAGAAGCATGTCGTTGGCATTGAGAATGTCAAATTCCTCAAGGATCACTTATGCGGAGCCTGTGAAGCTGGAAAAATGACCAAGACCAAGCATCCAGTGAAGACTATCATGACCACTACTCGTCCATTCGAATTGCTTCACATGGACCTCTTCGGACCTAATCATTACTCAGCAGTCACTAATGATGCATCTCTATATGGTTTTGTCATTGTTGATGATTACTCTCGATATACATGGGTACACATTGTTACTTACAAACATGAAGTGCAGGAAGTCTTCAAACGATTTTCCTCGAGGGCTTCAACCAACTTTGGTGTGAAGATCAAGCACATTAGAAGTGACAATGGAACTGAGTTCAAGAATTCCGGTCTAGATGACTATCTTGATGAACTTGGTATTACTCATGAGTTATCTGCTCCCTATACTCCTCAGCAAAATGGCGTCGTGGAGCGCAAGAACAGAACTCTTGTTGAGATGGCTCGCACTATGCTTGATGAATACAAAACGCCTCAGCATTTTTGGATTGATGCAATTGATACTGCGTGCCACATCATCAACAGAGTATATCTTCACAAATTCTTCAAGAAGACGGCCTATGAACTCCTCACTGACAAGAAACCCAATGTGAGTTATTTCAAAGTCCTCGGTGCTAAATGTTGGATTAGAGATCCTCACCACAATTCTAAATTTGCACCGAAAGCACATGAAGGTTTTATGCTTGGTTACGGAAAGGACTCGCACACCTACAGAGTCTTCAACATTGTTCTTCACAAGATTGTTGACACTGTAGATGTGCGGTTCGATGAAACTAATGGCTCGCAAAGAGAGCACCTGCCTTCTATGTTAGATGAACCAGCACCTGAGGATTCTATCAAGTTCAAGGCAACTGAGGATGTCATTCCTACTGAAGAATCTGCTGAAGAATTCATTCCAGTTCATGAAGAACGTCGAGCTGATGCACCTGAAGAAAATGCTGAGGAAAATAGTGCTGAAGAAAATGCTGATCAAATTCCTCAGCGACAACCAGCTCATCCTCGCGTTGCAAAAGAAGTGCAAGTGGAGAAGATCATCGATGACATTAGAGCACTAGGTCCTCTCACACGCTCAAAAGCTTCACATTTATCTAACTTTTGTGGGCACTATGCTTTTGTCTCTATCACAGAGCCCACTAAGGTAGATGAAACATTTCTGGAGCCGGAGTGGATTCAGACTATGCAAGAAGAATTACATCAGTTCGAGCTCAACAATGTCTGGGAACTGGTCAAACGTCCAGATCCTCGCAAGCATAATATCATTGGCACAAAGTGGATCTACCGCAACAAGCAAGATGAAAATGGCCTTGTGGTGAGGAATAAGGCACGACTAGTAGCTCAAGGCTACACACAGGTTGAAGGAATTGATTTCGATGAAACTTTTGCACCTGTTGCTAGACTTGAGGCTATTCGCATATTACTTGCTTATGCTAACCATCATGATATCATCTTATATCAAATGGATGTGAAAAGTGCATTCCTCAATGGTAATCTTGAGGAAGAAGTATATGTTGCTCAACCCCCAGGTTTTGCAGATCCAAAGAATCGTGACAAAGTCTTCAGACTTAATAAGGCCCTCTATGGCCTCAAGCAAGCCCCTCGGGCATGGTATGATACATTGAAGGACTTCTTCGTGAAGAATGGCTTCACACCCGGTTCACTCGACCCTACTCTCTTTACTAAGTCTTATGATGGTGAACTGTTTGTGTGCCAAATATATGTTGATGATATTATCTTTGGCTATACTGACCAATGTTATAGTGATGAATTTGCCTATATGATGAGTGAATAATATCAAATGTCTATGATGGGAGAGTTGAAATTCTTCTTAGGTCTTCAAATTCGCCAACAGCGCAATGGCATATTCATATCTCAGGAGAAATACCTCAAAGATGTACTGAGGAAATTCGGCATGCAAGATTGCAAAGGCGTCAAAATTCCTATGCCCACAAATGGCCATCTATGCACTGATGAAAATGGTATTGACTTCGATCACAAGGTATACCGCTCCATGATTGGTTCTTTATTGTACTTATGTGCATCTAGGCCAGATATAATGCTTAGTGTTTGCATGTGTGCCCGATTTCAAGCTGCACCGAAGGAATCACACCATAAGGCTGTGAAGCATATTCTTCGGTATCTAGCTCACACACCAACACTAGGATTATGGTACCCCAAGGGCTCTGCTTTTGATCTCATTGGATATTCTGACTCTGACTATGCTGGTGATCGAGTGGACTGCAAGTCAACATATGGCACCTGTCATTTCCTCGGACGATCTTTGGTCTGTTGGTCCTCGAAGAAACAGAACTGTGTATCACTGTCTACTGCGGAAGCTGAATACATTGCTGCTGGCTCTTGCTGTGCTCAACTGCTTTGGATGAAGCAAACACTCAAGGACTATGGCGTCAACGTGAAGAATGTGCCTCTCCTCTGCGACAATGAGAATGCCATCAAGATTGCTCACAACCCAGTTCAGCACTTGAAGACAAAGCACATTCAGATTCGTCATCATTTTCTTCGTGATCATGTGTTGAAGGGTGACATCTCCATCAAGCACGTGAAGACTGAAGAACAGCTAGCTGATATCTTCACTAAGCCCTTGGATGAGAAGAGATTTATCAAGTTGTGGTGTGAGCTAAATATCTTAGAATCTTCGAATGTTCTTTGAAAAGGACACACATCCTAACACTTATGCAAAATTGATGACTTAGATGTGCAACACATGAAGAAACGTTTTTCTTCAATCAATGAAGAATAACACTCTAAGTGTGATGAAATTAATGAAGAATTTGATTCTCAGAATCCTACGACAATTATACGCGGTGTCTGAAACCATCATTCTTATACGGTGGGTCACGCCACCACAAAAAGTTGAAAATCTTCAATTTGAGTTTTTCCTCATTTTTGAAATTCTTCAGTTTTTCAAATTCTTCAACTTTGCAAAATCTTCACTGTTTCCGTCGTTTTTCTTCATTGGCTATATATATATATATATATATATATATATGAGTTTATGTCCTCTATAGCATTCACTTATAGCTATTTCTTCAAGTTGCTTTTTCTGCTAAGTGAATGTGATCCGACCCTTCCCCCTCTATGCTATACTCAACCCAATCTATTCACAAATTCTTCATGTGCGTTCTCTTTGAAAATCGTTCAAAATCTTCACTGTGTCCTTGTCAGCTGAAGAAATTGCGAACGAAACTTTAAAACAAATCTTATCCAGATTTTTGGTTTTGCCGCTCAAACCGTTCCGCATCCCACGATGCATTATTCTATTCACCCACGATTGTACACGATCTCAACTACACAGTACGTGGGTGACACATGTCGCGAGAAGGAGAAAGGGCAGGGGCATGTTCGTCCCAAAATCTTTAGGCGAACAGTTTTTCACTATGTCTATAAATACCCCTCTCTGTAAGTGCATCTAGTGCCCCTTAGTGATTTTGGTGTATTGAAGACTTATAGGTTAAGTAACTGATGCGTTTGTGAGTGTACACAGGTTTATAAGTCTATGAGGAGTTTGATATTTACAGAGAAAGTCGACCCCTAAAAATGAAGTTCTTCAACTGAAGACTTTGATATTCTGAAGACTTTCTGAAGACTTTGAAAGTGAAGAAATTGGTGTGACCTTGAAGACTTGATATTAATTCGAGGAATATGAAGCGTGAAGACTTTTGTTTTCGTAGTTTCATTTTCTCTTTCTTGAGTCATAGGAAACACCGTACTGTTAAAGGGGGTCGAGGAAATACTAAGGAAAAATTTCCATGTGATGCTCAACTCAAAATCCTACACCTACCAATCCCTTCGAGTGAAGCCATTGGAAATCTCATACAGTTTAGTCAAATTCTTCAGTGACAGAGACGCAGTTCTTCTGGTCACTGATGACTTTGCTCTAACTGAGGAGTTAGGAATTCGCCAGTGCGAATTGCCTACACAGTGAGGAACATGATAGCCCTGAGGAATTTGAGAGTCAAATTTCCGACCGTTGCTGTGCTGCGCGCCGGCTGTCCAAAATATCTTATCCACCTAGCGGTCATATCATTAAAGGGCATTTATGTCTTATCATGTCGGGCTGCTCCCTAGGCTATAAATAGCCGCCCCCTACAACCACTAGCTGGTTGGCTGCTCCGAGAGAACTTGACACTTGTCATTTGAGAACAACCCATCCTCCGAGGACTTTGAGCGAAAATCATCGAGTGAGGAAACTCCCAAAACCAAACCCCCACAAACCCAAAGTGATTGAGCATCACTGAAGAAATTGATCCTGCATGGATCCGACGCTTGTTACCTTTGAAGACTGTGCTTCTTCCAGACGGTTAGGCGTCAAGGTCTAGAGCATCCAAGAGGAATTGTGGATCGCCGAGTGACCAAGTCTGTGAAGGTTTGGAAGTCACCTGAAGACTTACCACGAGTGATTGGACGAGGCCTGCGTGGTCTTAGTTCAAGGAGAATACGGTGAGGACTGGGTGTCCTGAGTTGCGGCTCAGAGACTGGGTGTCCGGGACCGTGTGTCCTCGAGTTTAAATACTCAGTCGCTCCAACCAGACGTACAACTGAGACAGCAGTTGGAACTGGTTTACCAAATCATTGTCTTCACCAACTAACTGGTTCTATCTCCTCAACTCTTTCATTTCCTCATTACTATGTTGACTGTTGTTCATATCTGTGCTTGAAGACTTTGACTGAAGACTTTCACAAATTCCTCAGTTCAATTTCTTCAGTCTGTTTGTCTTCATCTTGTTATCCTGTGTTTACGCTTTCCATACTCTGTGTTAGTCTTCATTTCATCATGATGACTATGTTTGTATCCTGTTATATTTACTTCTGAGTACTTATTCCACTGCAAGTAGTTCTTCGTTAAGGAATTTCCTCACCAGCAAATTCCTCAGTGAAGAATTCATAAAAATCGCCTATTCACCCCCCTCTAGTCGATATAACGCACTTTCAATTGGTATCAGAGCAAGGTACTCCCTTGTTCTGTGTGATTTTGGTTTAACCGCCTGGAGTTTTAGTTATGTCGACCGCAGGTATGATCAAGGTCTCGGCTGGGTGTCCTACCTTTGATGGAACGGACTACCCCTACTGGAAGAACAAGATGCGAATGCATCTTGAGGCAATTGATAACGATCTCTGGTATGTTGTGGAAAATGGTGTCCCCTCTGTCACTCCCACACTGAACGCTACCGATGTGAAGAGATTCAAACAACTCGATTCTCAAGCGAAGAATATCATATGTGGCCATCTGAGCAAAGGACAGTATGGAAGAGTAAGTGCTTTGGAAACTGCTAAGCTTATCTGGGATATGCTGTCCAAAGTAAATGAAGGAGTTTCAACTCAGCGTGACTCTCGAGTCGATGTTCTTCAGAATCTCTTCAACCACTTCAAAAGACTCGACAATGAGAATGTCCAACAAACCTTTGATCGCCTCACTCGGTGCCACTGACATCACTGATCATGAAGTTGTGAAGAAACTGCTGAGATCGCTTGATTCCTCATTTGATACTCTGGGACTGATGATACAAGAACGTGCTGACTACAAGTCGCTTGATCCTGCTGATATCCTTGAAAGGCTAAACACTCACGAGTTCCAGCTTGCTGAAAAGAGAGATCTCTATGGCTCAAACTATGGCAAACCACGTGCCTTGAAGGCCAAGGTTGCGTCTGACTCTGAATGTGAGGATTCTGGTAGTAGCCTTGGTGATCCTGAAGAACTGAGCCAGGATCTAGCACTGCTTGTGAAGAAATTCCAGAAGTTCACAAGACGTGGTCGCTTTGGAAAATCCTCAAGAGGAAATGATTCCTCATCCAGTGACTATAAGAGAAGACTTTGCCACAAATGCAAGAAGCATGGTCACTATATTCAAGATTGTCCTCAGTGGGAAAAGGAAATGAAGAAGAAGAAATACAAGGATTACAGTTCTGATGATGCGAAGAAGAAGAAGAAATCGTCAAAATCTTCGTCATCAAAATCCTCAAAGTTTTCATCTCACAAGAAGGGCAGCTCCAAGAAGGCTCGGGCATTCATTGGCAAGGAAATGGACTCTGAAGCTGAATCTGAGGAAAATGATGAAGAGGAGGAGTCTGAAGAATCTGAATCTGGTGTTGCGAGTCTGGCCGTTGCTACTGCCTTCGTCAGCAAGTCCATCTTCAACACTGAAGAAACTGACATCACCGACAAGCCTGATGAAGATAATGATGGCTACGCTCCCACCTATTGCTTCATGGCAAAAGGAGCTAAGGTACTCAAATACAACTCCTCTGACTCTAGTGAAAATGAATCTGATGAGGATCTCAAGCCCAGCTACTCTAAACTTGCTAAAATTGCTGTGAAACAACAACGGGCTCTTGAAAAGGTTCAAAACATGCTAGATAAAAGTGATGATATGTTGGGTGAAGAAATGGATCGCACTAAAGCCTTGACTGAAAATCTTCAGAGACTTCAGTCTAGGTATGATAACCTTCAAGGTCATCATAACTCTCTCTTGTCTGATCATGAGAAACTTTCTTATGAATTTCTTCAAGAAAAGCAAGATCACGAGAAGCTTTCTCTTGAATCTCTTCAAAGAAAGGATGATCTTGAAAAGCTAAGAGTGTGTTATGAAGATCTTCAGAAGGAGCGCGATTCATTACTAGCTCAACAAATCAGCGCTTCTCAGGAAGAATTTGTTCCTCCATGCTTAAAGTGCATTGAACATGAATCTGCTAATTCTTCACCTGAATGTTCAAATGCGTCAAATGTTACAAATTCTTCATCTGCCTCTGCTATCACTAATTCCTCATCTGAGGACATTGCTAGTATCACTGACAATGCAGGGCTGAAGGAATTGTACATGACAGGCATGTACAAAAGCCTCAAAGGGCATCAGACACTTTGTGATGTGCTCAAAAAGCAGATCCTCAACAGAAACCCTAGGAAAGAGGGTATTGCCTTTGAGAGGAAACTCAATGCTGATGGAACATATTGGAAGCCTGAGCAGTACCCCAAAACCTCATGGGTTGCTGCAAAGGGACCTCTAGTTGATCCATCTAACTTATCTGGCTTTACATGTGAATCTTCTCATTCTTCTGATGAGTCATTTGACTCCAACTATAAACTGTTCAAAAATCAGAATGGTGAAGTATTTGCTAGATATGTTGGCACTAACTGCAGGAACGGCTCCCCTATGAAGAAAATCTAGGTTCCCAAAAGTTGTGTTGAAAGTCTTCAGGTGAATGTTCTCATGACACCACCTGTGAAGAACAGGAACCCCAGATCAAATTCTTCATATGGACCAAATTCTTCACATGGATCAAAGTCCTCATATGATTATCATCGTGCTAACAACTCTGTCTCGCAGGGTAGAGCTAAGGGCTATGAATATGTGCATTATTCTTCAAACCATTATGTTCATAAGTCCTTGAAGAATTACTCTGCTTATTCATATGCTTACCCTAACCCCTCTTATACTCAGCGAAATGGTTTGGCATCTTTGCCACCTTTCTCACATGGTGCTCGCAGGATGATGAAATCTTTGCCACCCCTCCAGATGTGGGTGGTGAAGAAAAAGAACTAATCTCCTTTGCAGGGTCAGGTCTCCAGACGTGCTCTAACGTCTGAAGAATTTGCTGGGGACCTGACAAAAATGCCTGAAAGGACGCAGGCGAATCATGATGAAATGAACTTTCATTTCACACGTCCTCATACTGCTATATCTGTTTACTGCTTGATGAAATTCATCTGATGAACTTGATATCATATTCTTCACTGATGAAGCATATGAGATTGTAAGCTACACTAATTCATCTGCAGGATGATCATCCCAAAACCACTGAATGGGTCCTTGATAGTGGATGTACAAATCACATGACTGGTGACAAGAATATATTGATGGATGCACCCTTATCACCATCACCTCTGAAGCATATCATCTTTGCTGACAAAGGCAAAAGTCAGGTATTGGGTCTTGGTAAGGTTGCTATCTCTAAGGATAAGCACATGGACAAAGTCATGCTTGTTGAGTCCTTAGGATACAATCTCATGTCAGTCTCAATGCTTTGTGATCTTGATATGGTTGTTGTCTTCGGCAAATATCGCTGTGTTGTGATTATGGAAGCTGACAATTCCAAAGTCTTCGAAGGCTTTAGGAGAGGAGATCTGTATATTGTTGATTTCTCTACAGGACCACAACCAGCCGTGTGTCTACTTGCAAAAGCTTCAGAAGGCTGGCTATGGCATCGACGACTTGGTCATGCAGGCATGAGGAATCTGAACACGCTTGCGAAGAAGAAGCATGTCATTGGCATTGAGAATGTCAAATTCCTCATGGATCATTTATGCGAAGCATGTGAAGCCGGAAAAATGACCAAGGCCAAGCATCCAACGAAGACTATCATGACCACTACACGTCCATTCGAATTGCTTCACATGGACCTCTTCGGACCTAATCATTATTCAGCAGTCACTAATGATGCATCTCTATATGGTTTTGTCATTGTTGATGATTATTCTCGATATACATGGGTACACATTGTTACTTACAAACATGAAGTGCAGGAAGTCTTCAAACGATTTACCTCGAGGGCTTCAACCAACTTTGGTGTGAAGATCAAGCATATCAGAAGTGACAATGGAACTGAGTTCAAGAATTCCGGTCTTGATGCTTATCTTGATGAACTTGGTATTACTCATGAGTTATCTGCTCCCTATACTCCTCAGCAGAATGGCGTCGTGGAGCGCAAGAACAGAACTCTTGTTGAGATGGCTCGCACTATGCTTGATGAATACAAAATGCCTCAACGTTTTTGGATTGATGCAATTGATACTGCCTGCCATATCATCAACAGAGTATATCTTCACAAATTCTTCAAGAAGACTGCCTATGAACTCCTCACTGACAAGAAACCCAATGTGAGTTATTTCAAAGTCTTCAGTGCTAAATGTTGGATTAGAGATCCTCACCACAACTCTAAATTTGCACCGAAAGCACATGAAGGTTTTATGCTTGGTTACGAAAAGGACTCGCACACCTACAGAGTCTTCAACATTGTTCTTCACAAGATTGTTGACACTGTAGATGTGCGGTTCGATGAAACTAATGGCTCACAAAGAGAGCACCTACCTTCTGTGTTAGATGAACCAGCACCTGAGGATGCTATCAAGCTCAAGGCAACTGAGGATGTCATTCCTACTGAAGAATCTGCTGAAGAATTCATTCCTGTTCGTGAAGAACGTCGAGCTGATGCACATGAAGAACAAGATGAGGAAAATGGTGCTGAAGAAAATGTTGATCAAAATCCTGAACGACAACCAACTCATCCACGCGTTGCAAAAGAAGTGCAAGTGGAGAAGATCGTCGATGACATTAGCGCACCAGGTCCTCTCACACGCACAAAAGCATCACATTTATCTAACTTTTGTGGGCACTATGCTTTTGTCTCTATCACAGAGCCCACTAAGGTAGATGAAGCATTTCTGGAGCCGGAGTGGATTCAGGCTATGCAAGAAGAATTACATCAGTTCGAGCTGAACAATGTCTGGGAATTGGTCAATCGCCCAGATCCTCGCAAGCATAATATCATTGGCACAAAGTGGATCTACCGCAACAAGCAAGATGAAAATTACCTTGTGGTGAGGAATAAGGCACGACTAGTAGCTCAAGGCTACACACAGGTTGAAGGAATTGATTTCGATGAAACTTTTGCACCTGTTGCTAGACTTGAGGCTATTCGCATTTTACTTGCCTATGCTAACCATCATGATATCATCTTATATCAAATGGATGTGAAAAGTGCATTCCTCAATGGTAAGCTCGAGGAAGAAGTATATGTTGCTCAACCCCCAGGTTTTGAAGATCCCAAGAATCGTGACAAAGTCTTCAGACTCAATAAGGCCCTCTATGGCCTCAAGCAAGCCCCTCGGGCGTGGTATGATACATTGAAGGAATTCTTCGTGAAGAATGGCTTCACACCCGGTTCACTCGACCCTACTCTCTTTACTAAATCATATGATGGTGAACTGTTTGTATGCCAAATATATGTTGATGATATTATCTTTGGCTGTACTAACCAACGATATAGTGATGAATTTGCCTATATGATGAGTGAAGAATATCAAATGTCTATGATGGGAGAGTTGAAATTCTTCTTAGGTCTTCAAATTCGTCAGCAGCGCAATGGCATATTCATATCTCAGGAGAAATACCTCAAAGATGTACTGAGGAAATTCGGCATGCAAGATTGCAAAGGCGTCAAAATTCCTATGCCCACAAATGGCCATCTATGCACTGATGAAAATGGTATTGACTTCGATCACAAGGTATACCGCTCCATGATTGGTTCTTTACTGTACTTATGTGCATCTAGGCCAGATATAATGCTTAGTGTTTGCATGTGTGCCCGATTTCAAGCTGCACCGAAGGAATCACACCATAAGGCTGTGAAGCATATTCTTCGATATCTAGCTCACACACCAACACTAGGATTATGGTACCCCAAGGGCTCTGCTTTTGATCTCATTGGATATTCTACTCTGACTATGCTGGTGATCGTGTGGACCGCAAGTCAACATCTGGCACTTGTCATTTCCTCGGATGATCTTTGGTCTCTTGGTCCTCGAAGAAACAGAACTGCGTATCACTGTCTACTTCTGAAGCTGAATACATTGCTGCTGGCTCTTGCTGTGCTCAACTGCTTTGGATGAAGCAAACCCTCAAGGACTATGGCGTCAACGTGAAGAATGTGCCTCTCCTCTGCGACAATGAGAGTGCCATCAAGATTGCTCACAACCCAGTTCAGCACTCGAAGACTAAGCACATCCAGATTCGTCATCATTTTCTTCGTGATCATGTGTTGAAGGGCGATATCTCCATCGAGCATGTGAAGACTGAAGAACAGCTAGCTGATATCTTCACTAAGCCCTTGGATGAGAAGAGATTTAGCAAGTTGTGGTGTGAGCTAAATATCTTAGAATCTTCGAATGTTCTTTGAAAAGGACACACATCCTAACCCTTATGCAGAATTGATGACTTAGATGTGCAACACATGAAGAAACGTTTTTCTTCAATCAATGAAGAATAACACTCTAAGTGTGAAGAAATTAATGAAGAATTTGATTCTCAGAACCCTACGACAATTGTACGCGGTGTCTGAAACCATCATTCTTATACGGTGGGTTACGCCACCACAAAAAGTTGAGAATCTTCAATTTGAGTTTTTCCTCATTTTTGAAATTCCTCAGTCTTTCAAATTCTTCAACTTTGCAAAATCTTCACTGTTTCCGACGTTTTTCTTCATTGACTATATATATATATATATATATATATATGAGTTATGTCCTCTACAGCATTCACTTATTGCTATCTCTTCAAGTTGCGATTTCTGCTAAGTGAATGTGATCGGACCCTTCCCCCTCTATGCTATACTCAACCCAATCTATTCACAAATTCTTCATGTGCGTTCTGATTGAAACTCGTTCAAAGTCTTCACTGTGTCCTTGTCAGCTGAAGAAATTGCGAACGAAACTTTAAAACAAATCTTATCCAGATTTTCGGTTTTACCGCTCAAACTGTTCCGCATCCCACGATGCATTATTATATTCACCCACGATCTTACATGATCTCATCTGCACAGTACGTGGGTGACACATGTCGCGTGAAGAAGAAAGGGCAGGGGCATGTTCGTCCCAAAATCTTCGGGCGAACAGTTTTTACCATGGCTATAAATACCCCTCTCCCCTTCCTTACTTCATTTACTTTGCTCGGTCGCTGTCTCTCGCTCGAGCTCTCCTCAAACCCTAGCGCCGCCGCTATTCCATCGCCGTCGGTGAGGAAGAGCTTCACTGCCTCGACCTCGTTGCCGTCGTACTCGCGCCGGCTGCGGAAATCTTCACTCCGCCGCCGCCGTAGCTGTCTCCCTCTGCCAAGTTAGGGCGTGGGAGATCTAACTTGACGAACTTCACCACGGTTCATCTCTGTTCGTCGTGTTCTTCAGTTCGGGTAATTAAAAGTCACTTTTATTACTCGCTTTGATTCTCAAACTTTTCTGAAAATCTTCAAAGGTGTTTTATTCTTCAAATCTTCACATATGAACACCTCACACACTGTATGCTCCTGATTTATCTCTCTAAGCACTCATTTCTTCAAGATTCCTCAATTGTGCGGATTTTCGATCTATACAACTCTGGAACCTAAGACAAGAACGCTTAGTGAAATTCCTCAAGGCTCAACTGGTCAAATTCCTCAAAACTTGTCTTTTCGAAAAATCTTCTGAGAACGCATATGACCTCTCCAAATTCCTCGCACCTACACTCTGTTCATAGGTACTCATGTCCGCTACTGAATCACTAGGTTCTCATCAACTTAACTCATTTGCAGCGTTCCTCGAAGAAAAACTGCATACTTCTTCAGAGTGTTTTATTGTTCAAATTCCTCATCTGAAGAAAATGGCAGAAGGAAAGAGACCGCAGAAAGGAGGTAAGAAGCCTGAGGTCATGACTGCTTTTGAAATCCCTGATGACATATATAATGATTACTGCACACCTGATGAAGCCAAATTTGGCAAAGAGAACAAAAATCAGCGCAAAGTGCGCATTCAGAGGATAGAACAAAGATGGGCACGAGAATGGAGGGAATATCGCTATGTTACTCCAAAGTAGATGAAGAAATTCACCTTAAACCCTCCATGCCCAAGAGCTCCATTGGCACCTGGCCAAGTCGCCGATCCCACCAGCATCAAGCATGGTGAAGATTTTCCTGAAGAATGGTCTAGGCGTCAAGCAAAACTGGCAAGACAAGCCAAGGAGGCAGTGAGGAAATTCAATGAGGATTCTGCTGCCGCTGAGACCTCGGTCAAGCCGAGGAAATCAATGCCGAAGAAGCCTGCTCGCAAGCCAAGTGCTTCACCATCAGCGCCCTCACGGCCAAGTTCCTCAGCCGCGCCCTCACGACAAATTCCTCAGACTACTGCTGCTCCACCAAAGTCCTCAGCAGCTCCCTCCAAGTCCTCAACTCCTGTGCACCTGTCTACATGTCAAAGGACTCAGGGTTTCTCAATTGCTTCTGGTGTCTCAGCAAGTTCCTCAGCTGCACCAATGTCCTCATCAGGCCCCACTCCGCTGAAGACAAAAGCAACAGCTGGACGCGGTCCTCGGCCAAGTCCAAGAAAGAAAGTTGCTTTCCAAGTGCCCTCTGATGAAGAACTTGTAGAAATCATCAGAGACAGACTAGCAAAGGCCGCTAGAGCCAAAGGAACAACTATGCCTCTGCTTTTGGATCCAAAGAAGATCCTTGACTTCATCGACTTATGGCATCAGGATCCAAACACTCCAATGCCTGACCTGCCTCTGACTCCTGGTCAAAGTCATATGCTGACCCATTTCATCTCTGAAGAGAAATGGAAATTTGAAAAGGCTCGTGAGATAAAGAGAGCACAAGCCAGAAAGGAGAAGCTTCTAAAGAAGAACATTGTCAACCTGACTCCTGAAGAACTTCTCAAAGCTCAATCTGAAATCCAAGCCCTCAGCAAAGATTTCGATACATACAATGCTGATTGGCAAGGAGCCAAAGTGAGATTCGTCAATTTAACAAAGAAAATGACAACTGTTGCAGCCCCATCGCAACAAGAAAATCCTCAGGCTGCAGACTCTGCTCAGCCTGCTGAAGAACATGCCAGCACTGCTGATGACTTTCAGCCTGCTGATGAGAATACAAGTTCCAGGGCTGATGACTCCATTCCAGCCGCTGAAGAAATTCCCAGGGCATCCACTAGTGGTGCGCCTGAAGAAACTGAAGAGATCAGGGCAACTGCACCAGTTGCGCCTGAAGAAAATGAACCACAGTCCTCAGCTCCTCCTGCGCCAACACCAACTCCAATTCTTCCTTCTGCTTATGAAGTGAAGAAGACAAAGGCTGCAGAGCGAGCTGCAGTGAAGAAAAGGAAGGCATCAGCTGCGTCAAATTCTTCGGCCGCGAAGAAAATGAAGCCAATGACCAGCTCGCTTGAAAATCCTATTGATGCCGTTCCCATTTCCTCCATGTCGTCTAAGGAAATTGTTCCTTATGGAGAAGACTACAAGATCCCAAGCGGATCTGATGAAGAAAATCATTTTGTTGCTACCTCAGAGCAGTTTGATGAAGAAATTGAAGTGGAAACATTCCCTTCACCGCCAGTCGTTTCCTCACCTATGCCTCAGTTCACAGCTGAAGAGGCTGGTGTTGAGGAAATTGAAAAGGAAGAAGAAGACATGGATATTGGATGCACTACACCAGTGATGAACGATGACTTTTGGGAAAGTCAGCATCCGAATACTCCTCTCTTCACCCCCATTCAACAAATTCCTCAGTCCCCGGCTACAACTGTTCAAATGGGTTCTGAAGAAACTCATCCCACATCGTCTGTTCATGAAGAAATTCCAGCTGCTAGTGCTGAAGAACCTGCTGCTGATCCCCAAACTGCACAAGAAGAGGAACCAGAAATTCCTCAGCCTGAAGCACCTGAGATCGCGATTCCTGAGGTTGTACTGCAAATCACTGATACTCCTCTGCCCAAACCGAAGAATCCGTTCTCCAGCAAGCAAAAATTCAAGGCTGAAGACTTCTTTTCTGAGCATGTGTTCTTCACTGATTACAATCCATATGACTCTGCTCGCATAAGGAAGAGACGTTTCTGGACTGCTACTCAAGCCAACTTCTATTCCTCAGTGCTCTTTGACAAGGACAAAATCTTCGATCATGAGCACATTCCTCATGTGGATATGGAATCTCTGCCGTGCTTCGAGCCAGTTCTCTGAGTTATTCACGATGTAGGACTACTGAATTTCTGCACTGATATTTGTGATTGGAATGAAGAACTCATTCTTCAGTTCTATGCCACTTTGCATATCACCGGAGATGCTGAAGATGTCAATTCATGGGTGCTGGATTGGATGACAGAAAACACTCACTATAAGGCACCAGCAACTGAATTGCTTCGTGTCCTTCCTCTTGATCCTCCCCATGACAGTGCACGTTGCATCTACAATGACCGCGAACTGACTGATCATTATATGCAAGTGCTCATGAAGCCTTTGAAGCCAGGGCAGGCCCCTCGAACCAAATTCCTCGTCAAAGAATTGTTGTATGTGCCTCAGACTGTCTATCGAATCCTGACGAAGACAATGAGTCCTATCAAAGGCCACGACTCAAATGATGAAGATGTCGTTGGCATCATGAAGAACATGCTTTTCAACATCATTCATGGCGTTCCCGTCAACTTCCATGATTTCTTCATGAGGACTCTGGCTAATGTTGCAATGTCACCTTTTGAGCTGAAGCCCTATGCGCCTTGGATTATGAGATTCATAAGGGCAAGATCTTCACTGAATTACAAGGCTGACACTCTGAACCATGGTAGCTACTTGCCGCCCATTGAAGTCCTCAAGCGACCAGTTTCATCATCTGATGATAAGGGCAAGACAGCTGCTGTGATCGATGAAGGCACTCGTCCATTGGATGGTCAATTCCGTCTAGCTACTTCTTACTCCACCAATGACGATTCTGCAACACATGACACTGCCGCAAATACCTCAGCTAAGCAAAATCCTCAAGCAACAGCACCCAGGGTGATGACTGACCGTGAGTTACTCCTCAGTCTTCATCAGAAGGTTGATCGCAATCACAAATGGGTGAAACGCCAATTTGCTGTAATTCTTCACAACATGACCTCAATCCATAATGCAGTGAAGAAAAATCAGTATCATCTTCATGAAACCCTCAACCGCACCTGGGCTGTTCTCTCTCATGTATATTCCGCAGAAGAACTTCAGACTATGGGTCTCCAAGAAGCATTTGACTGGTCTGCACCACCTCCGAAGAAATTCAAGAGAGTCAAAGTTCCTGATCTGGTGGCCAGTTCTTATTCTTCATCACGTGAAACTGATGAACATGAAGATTTGGACGACACTGCGGCAGGCCCTACTTCAACAAACAACCCCGACAACACTGGCGCTCCTCCATCGACTTGAAAATCTTCAGGGGCGTTAGTCCTCAGTTTCGACCCTTTTGGTCATTTGATGACAAAGGGGGAGAAATCTGAGTTAGTCTTCAAGAGGGTTTATATTATGGGCATTTTATTAAGTTACAACTCTCGTTCTTCCGAAACTTCTTATTGGATCGAGTTGTAATCTTAAATCCGATGGTGCCTTGATACTTTTGGTCATGCTCTGATGCTTTTGATGCACTGAGCTCTGATACTTTTGATGTGCTATTCTGCATGCTTATTCCTCGTTAATATTATTGCACGCATGCTGAATCTCATCAGGCACCATATTTCATCATGCATTTCAAATTCTTCATATTATATATCAAATGCGTGTATGAATTACAAGATATAGGGGGAGATCTCCATGATTCAATTCTTCAAATGTGCATTGCCTCAAAAGCAAATTCCTCACTATGCACATGTTCAGGGGGAGTTCTTCTATATCTTGCAATCAAATTCCTCAATATCAGTATTTACACTTCATATGTTTATCCCCGTTGAAAACTTAACCTATGTTGTCATCAATCACCAAAAAGGGGGAGATTGTAAGTGCATCTAGTGCCCCTTAGTGATTTTGGTGTATTGAAGACTTATAGGTTAAGTAACTGATGCGTTTGTGAGTGTACACAGGTTTATAAGTCTATGAGGAGTTTGATATTTACAGAGAAAGTCGAGCCCTAAAAATGAAGTTCTTCAACTGAAGACTTTGATATTCTGAAGACTTTCTGAAGACTTTGAAAGTGAAGAAATTGGTGTGACCTTGAAGACTTGATATTCATTCGAGGAATATGAAGCGTGAAGACTTTTGTTTTCGTAGTTTCATTTTCTCTTTCTTGAGTCATAGGAAACACCATACTATTAAAGGGGGTCGAGGAAATACTAAGGAAAAATTTCCATGTGATGCTCAACTCAAAATCCTACACCTACCAATCCCTTTGAGTGAAGCCATTGGAAATCTCATACAGTTTAGTCAAATTCTTCAGTGACAGAGACGCAGTTCTTCTGGTCACTGATGACTTTGTTCTAACTGAGGAGTTAGGAATTCGCTAGTGCGAATTGCCTACACAGTGAGGAACATGATAGCCCTGAGGAATTTGAGAGTCAAATTTCCGACCGTTGCTGTGCTGCGCGCCAGCTGTCCAAAATATCTTATCCACCTAACGGTCATATCATTGAAGGGCATTTATGTCTTATCATGTCGGGCTGCTCCCTAGGCTATAAATAGCCGCCCCCTACAACCACTAGCTGGTTGGCTGCTCCGAGAGAACTTGACACTTGTCATTTGAGAGCAACCCATCCTCCGAGGACTTTGAGCGAAAATCATCGAGTGAGGAAAATCCCAAAACCAAACCCCCACAAACCCAAAGTGATTGAGCATCACTGAAGAAATTGATCCTGCGTGGATCCGACGCTTGTTACCTTTGAAGACTGTGCTTCTTCCAGACGGTTAGGCGTCAAGGTCTAGAGCATCCAAGAGGAATTGTGGATCGCCGAGTGACCAAGTCTGTGATGGTTTGGAAGTCGCCTGAAGACTTACCACGAGTGATTGGACGAGGCCTGCGTGGTCTTAGTTCAAGGAGAATACGGTGAGGACTGGGTGTCCTGAGTTGCGGCTCAGAGACTGGGTGTCCGGGACTGTGTGTCCTCGAGTTTAAATACTCAGCCGCTCCAACCAGACGTACAACTGAGACAGCAGTTGGAACTGGTTTACCAAATCATTGTCTTCACCAACTAACTGGTTCTATCTCCTCAACTCTTTCATTTCCTCATTACTGTGTTGACTGTTGTTCATATCTGTGCTTGAAGACTTTGACTGAAGACTTTCACAAATTCCTCAGTTCAATTTCTTCAGTCTGTTTGTCTTCATCTTGTTATCCTGTGTTTACGCTTTCTGTACTCTGTGTTAGTCTTCATTTCATCATGATGACTATGTTTGTATCCTGTTATATTTACTTCTGAGTACTTATTCCGCTGCAAGTAGTTCTTCGCTAAGGAATTTCCTCACCAGCAAATTCCTCAGTGAAGAATTCATAAAAATCGCCTATTCACCCCCCCTCTAGTCGATATAACGCACTTTCACTCTCCCCTTCCTCACTTCATTTACTCCGCTCGATCGCTACTCTCTCACTCGAGCTCCTCAAACCCTAGCGTCGCCGCTACTCCATCATCGCCAGTGAGGAAGAGCTTCGCTGCCTCGACCTCGTCGCCGACGTACTCGCGCCGGTTGCGGAAATCTTCACTCTGGCGCCGCCGTAGCTGTCTTCCTCTGCCAAGTTAGGGCGTGGGAGATCTAACTTGACGAACTTCACATCTGTTCTTCTCAGTTCGTCGTGTTCTTCACTTCGGGTAATTAAAAGTTACTTTTATTACTCACTTTGATTCTCAAACTTTCCTGAAAATCTTCAAAGGTGTTTATTCTTCAAATCTTCACACATATGAACACCTCACAGATCATATGATCTTGAACTGTTTCTCTAAGCAATCATTTTCTTCAAGATTCCCTAATTGTGTGGATCTTCGATCTGTACAACTCTGGAACCTAAGACAAGAACGCTTAGTGAAATTCCTCAAGGTTCATCTGGTCAAATTCCTCAAAACTTGTTCTTTTCGAAAAACCTTCTGAGAACGCATATGACCTCTCCAAATTCCTCGCACCTATACTCTGTTCACAGGTACTCATGTCTGCTGCTGAATCACTAGGTTCTCATCAACTTAACTCATTTGCAGCGTTCCTCGAAGAAAAATTGCATAGTTCTTCAGAGTGTTCAATTGTTCAAATTCCTCATCTGAAGAATATGGCTGAAGGTAAGAGACCACAGAAAGGAGGAAAGAAGCCTGAGGTCATGACTGCTTTCGAGATCCCTGATGACATTTATAAGGACTATTGCACACCTGATGAAGCCAAATTCGGCAAAGAAAACAAAAATCAGCGTAAGGTGCGCATTCAGAGGATTGAACGGAGATGGGCAAGAGAATGGAGGGAATACAGATATGTGACTCCAAAGTACATGAAGAAATTCGCTCTCAATCTTCCATGCCCAAGAGCTCCATTGGCACCTGGCCAAGTAGCTGACCCCACGAGCATCAAGCGTGGTGAGGACTTTCCTGAAGAATGGGCTAGGCGCCAAGCTAAATTGGCAAGACAAGCCAAGGAGGCAGTGAAGAAATTCAATGAGGATTCTGCCACTGCTGCTGCTACTGAGGCCTCGGTCAAACCGAGGAAATCCATGCCGAAGAAGCCTGCTCGTAAGCCAAGTGCTTCACCAACAGCGCCCTCACGGCCAAGTTCCTCAGCAATGCCCTCACGGCAAATTCCTCACACTGCTACTGCTCCACCAAAGTCCTCAGCAGCTCCTTCAAAGTCCTCAGCTCCTGTGCATCTAGCTACATGTCAAAGGACTGCTGGTTTCTCGATTGCCTCTGGTGTCTCAGCAAGTTCCTCAGCTGCACCAATTTCCTCATCAGGCCCCACACTGTTGAAGACTAAAGCAACAGCTGGACGCGGTCCTCGGCCAAGTCCAAAGAAGAAACAAGTCGCATTCCATGTGCCCTCTGATGATGAAGCTTCTGATGATGAACTTGCAAAAATCATCAGAGACAGACAGGTGAAGGCCGCTAGAGCCAAAGGCACATCTGTGCCACTGCTTTTGGATCCGAGGAAGATCCTCGACTACATTGACCTCTGGCACAAGGATCCAAACACCCCAATGCCTGATTTTCATCTGACTCCTGGTCAAAGTCACATGCTGACCCATTTCATCACTCAAGAGAAATGGAAGTTTGAAAAGGCAAGAGAGATCAAGAAAGCACAATACAGAAAGGAGAAGCTCCTGAAGAAAAATATTGTCAGAATGACACCTGAGGAACTTCTCAAGGCTCAGTCTGAAATTCAAGCCCTCAGCAAAGACTTTGATACCTACTATGCTGATTGGCAAGGAGCCAAAGTGAGATTCGTCAATGTGTGACGAAGAAATTCACGAATGTTGCAGCCCCATCGCAACAAGAAAACCCTCAGGCTGCAGACTCTGCTCAGCCTGCTGAAGAACATGCCAGCACCGCTGATGACTTTCAGCCTGCTGAAGAAAATGCTAGTTCCAGGGCTGATGACTCCATTCCAACCGCTGAAGAAATTGCCAGGGCATCCACTAGTGGTGCGCCTGAAGAAACTGAAGAGATCAGGGCAACTGCATCAGTTGCGCCTGAAGAAAATCAACCAGATTCCTCAGCTCCTCCCGCGCCTACACCAACTCCAATTCTTCCATCTGCCTATGATGTGAAGAAGACCAAGGCTGCAGAGCAAGCTGCAGTGAAGAAAAGGAAGGCATCAGCTGCGTCAAATTCTTCGGCTGCGAAGAAGATGAAGCCAATGACCAGCTCACTCGAAAATCCAATTGATGCTGTTCCAATTTCCTCCATGCCATCAAAGGACCTTGTTCCTTTTGGAGAAGACTATGTGATCCCAAGCGGATCTGATGAAGAAAATCATTCTGCTGCTTCGTCAGAGCAGATTGATGAAGAAATTGAAGTGGACGCAATCCCTTCAACGCCAGTCATTTTCTCACCTATGCCTCAGTTCACAGCTAAAGAGGCTGGTGTTGAGGAAATTGAAGATGAAGATGTGGATATAGGATACACCACACCTGTGATGAATGATGACTTTTGGGAAAGTCAGCATCCCAATACTCCTCTCTTCACACCTATCCAACAGATTCCTCTGTCCCCTGCAACAACAGTTCAACTAGGCTCTGAAGAAACTCAACCCACTCCCTATGTGCATGAAGAAATTCCAGCCACTAGTGCTGAAGAACCTGCTACTGCTGATCCTCAGGTTGCACAAGAAGAGGAACCAGAAATTCCTTAACCTGAAGAACCTGAGCTCGCGATTCCTGAGGTGGTGATGCAACTCACTGACATCCCTCTGCCAAAGCCAAAGAATCCGTTCTCAAGCAAACAGAAGTTCAAGGCTGAAGACTTCTTTTCCGAGCATGTATTCTTCACTGACTACAACCCCTATGACTCTGCTCGCATAAGGAAGAGGCATTTCTGGACTGCTAGTCAAGCCAACTTCTATTCCTCAGTGCTGTTTGACAAAGACAAAATCTTCGATCATGAACATATTCCTCACGTGGACATGGAATCTCTGCCATGCTTCGAGCCAGTCCTCAGTGTTCTTCATGATGCAGGGCTACTAAATTTCTGCACGGACATTTGCGATTGGAATGAAGAACTCATTCTTCAGTTCTACGCGACACTGCATATCACTGGAGACGCTGAAGACGTCAACTCATGGGTGTTGGATTGGATGACTGAAAACACTCACTACAAGGCACCAGCAACTGAATTGCTTCGTGTCCTTCCTCTCGATCCTCCCCATGACAGTGCACGTTGCACCTACAGTGACCCTGAACTGACAAATCACTATATGCAAGTGCTCATGAAGCCTTTGAAGCCTGGGCAGGCCCCACGAACCAAATTCCTCGTCAAGGAATTACTCTATGTGCCTCGGACTGTCTATCGCATTCTGACGAAGACAATGAGTCCTATCAAAGGCCACGACTCAAATGATGAAGAAGTCGTTGGCATCATGAAGAATATGCTTTTCAACATCATTCATGGCGTTCCCGTCAACTTCCATGATTTCTTCATGAGGACTCTGGCCAATATTGTTATGTCACCATTCGAGCTGAAGCCCTATGCGCCTTGGATCATGAGATTCATCAGGGCAAGATCTTCACTGAATTACAAAGCTGACACTCTGAATCACGGTAGCTACTTGCCTCCCATTGAAGTCCTCAAACGGACAGTTTCATCAGCTGATGATAAAGGCAAGGCAGCTGCTGTGATCGATGAAGGCATTCGTCCATTGGATGGTCAATTTCGCCTGGCTGCATCTTACTCTACCAATGACGACTCTGCCACACATGAAACTGCCGCAAATACCTCAGCCAAGCAAAATCCTCAAGCCACAGCACCCAAGGTGATGACTGACCGTGAGTTACTCCTCAGTCTTCATCAGAAGGTTGATCGCAATCACAAATGGGTAAAGCGTCAGTTTGGTGCACTTCTTCACAATATGACCTCAACACACAATGCAGTGAAGAAGAACCAATACTACCTTCATGAAACCTTCAACCGCAACTGGGCTGTCCTCACTCATATCTATAGCGCTGAAGAACTGAAGACTATGGGTCTCAAGGAAGAATTTGACTGGTCTGCACCTCCTCCGAAGAAATTCAAGAGGGTCAAAGTTCCTCCACTGGTGGCCAGCTCTTATTCTTTATCGCGCGACACTGATGAGTATGAAGATTTGGACGACACTGCGGCAGGCCCTGCTACAACAAACAACCCCGACAAAGCTGGCGCTCCTCCATCGACTTGAAATTCTTCAGGGGCGTTAGTCCTTAGTTTCAATCCTTTTGGTCATTTGATGACAAAGGGGGAGAAATCTGAGTTAGTCTTCAAGCGGGTCTATATTAAGGGCAATTTTTTAAGTTACAACTCTCGTTCTTCTGAAACTTTTATTTGGATCGAGTTGTAATCTTAAACCCGATGGTGCGCTGATACTTTTGTTGCACTATGCTCTGGTACTTTTGATGCTTCATTCGGCATGCTTATTCCTCGTTAATATTATTGCACGCATGTTGAACTTCATCAGGCACCATATTTCATCATGCATTTCAAATTCTTCATCAAATGCGTGTATGAATTACAAGATATAGGGGGAGATCTCCATGATTCAACTCTTCAAATGTGCATTGCCTCAAATGCAAATTCCTCACTGTGCACATCTTCAGGGGGAGTTCTTCTATATCTTGCAATCAAATTCCTCAATATCAGTATTTACACTTCATATGTTTATCCCCGTAGAAAACTTAACCTATGTTGTCATCAATCACCAAAAAGGGGGAGATTGTAAGTGCATCTAGTGCCCCTTAGTGATTTTGGTGTATTGAAGACTTATAGGTTAAGGGACTAATGCGTTTGTGAGTGTACACAGGTCTATAAGTCTATGAGGAGTTTGATATTTACAGAGAAAGTCGACCCCTAAAAATGAAGTTCTTCGACTGAAGACTTTGATATTCTGAAGACTTTCTGAAGACTTTGAAAGTGAAGAAATTGGTGTGACCTTGAAGACTTGGTATTCATTTGTGGAACATGAAGCGGGAAGACTTTTGTTTTCGTAGTTTCATTTTCTCTTTCTTGAGTCATAGGAAACACCGTACTGTTAAAGGGGGTCGAGGAAATACTAAGGAAAAATTTCCATGTGATGCTCAACTCAAAATCCTACACCTACCAATCCCTTCGAGTGAAGCCTTTGGAAATCTCATACAGTTCAGTCACTTTCTTCAGTGACAGAGACGAAGTTCTTCTGGTCGCTGATGAATTTGTTCTGACTGAGGAGTTAGGAATTCGCCAGTGCGAATTGCCTACACAGTGAGGAACATGATAGCCCTGAGGAATTTGAGAGTCAAATTTCCGACCGTTGCTGTGCTGCGCGCCAGCTGTCCCAAAATATCTCATCCACCTAACGGTCATATCATTGAAGGGCATTTATGTCTTATCATGTCGGGCTGCTCCCTAGGCTATAAATAGCCGCCCCCTACAACCACTAGCTGGTTGGCTGCTCCGAGAGAACTTGACACTTGTCATTTGAGAGCAACCCATCCTCCGAGGACTTTGAGCGAAAATCATCAAGTGAGGAAAACCCAAAACCAAACCCCTACAAACCCAAAGTGATTGAGCATCACTGAAGAAATTGATCCTGCGTGGATCCGACGCTTGTTACCTTTGAAGACTGTGCTTCTTCCAGACGGTTAGGCGTCATGGTCTAGAGCATCCAAGAGGAATTGTGGATCGCCAAGTGACCAAGTCTGTGAAGGTTTGGAAGTCGCCTGAAGACTTACCACGAGTGATTGGACGAGGTCTGCGTGACCATAGTTCAAGGAGAATACGGTGAGGACCGGGTGTCCTGAGCTACGTGCTCAGTGACTGGGTGTCCGGGACTGTGTGTCCTCGAGTTTAAATACTCAGCCGCTCCAACCAGACGTACAACTGAGACAGCAGTTGGAACTGGTCTACCAAATCATTGTCTTCACCAACCTAACTGGTTCTATTTCCTCAACCCTTTCATTTCCTCATTACTGTGTTGAGTGTTTGTTCATACTGTGTTTGAAGACTTTGACTGAAGACTTTCTCAATTTCCTCAGTTCAATTTCTTCAGTCTGTTTGTCTTCATCTTGTGTTATCCTGTGATTACGCTTTCTGTACTCTATGCTAGTCTTCATTTCATCATGATGACCATGCTTGTATTCTGTTATGCTTACTTCTGAGTACTTATTCCGCTGTAGTAGTTCTTCACTAAGGAATTTCCTCACCGGCAAATTCCTCAGTGAAGAATTCATAAAAATCGCCTATTCACCCCCCGTCTAGTCGATATAACGCACTTTCAGGAATAGTTTCACAGCTCACGCCACCTGGAACACCACAACGTTATGGTGTGTCCGAACGTCGTAACCACACTTTATTGGATATGGTGTGATCTATGATGTCTCTTACTGATTTACCACTATCATTTTGGGGTTATGCATTAGAGACAGCTGCATTCACGTTTAATAGGGCACCATCTAAATCCGTTGAGACGACACCGTATGAACTATGGTTTAGTAGTAAACCTAAACTGTCGTTTCTTAAAGTTTGGAGTTGCGATGCTTATATGAAAAAGGTTTTCAACTTGATAAGCTCGAACCCAAATCGGAGAAGTGCGTCTTCATAGAATACCCAAAAGAAATCGGAGAAGTGCGTCTTCAAAAGATATTCGTTGCTAAAAATGGATCCTTTCTAGAGAAGGAGTTTCTCTCGAAAGAAGTGAGTGGGAGGAAAGTAGAACTTGATGAGGTAACTGTACCTTCTCCCGAATTGGAAAATAGTTCATCATTGAAATCAGTTCCAGTGATTCCTACACCAATTAGTGAGGAAGCTAATGATGATGATCGTGAAACTTCAGATCAAGTTACTACAGAACCTCGTAGGTCTTCCAGAGTACGGTCCGCACCAGAGTGGTACGGTAATCCTGTTTTGAAAGTCATGTTACTAGACCATGATAAATCTGCGAACTATGAGGAAGCGATGATGAGCCCAGATTCCACAAAATGGCTAGAGGCCATGAAATCTGAGATGGGATCCATGTATGAGAACAAAGTATGGACTTTGGTTGACTTGCCCGATGATCGGCAGGCCATTGAGAATAAATGGATCTTTAAGAAGAAGACTGACGCTGATGGTAATGTAACTGTCTATAAAGCTCGACTTGTTGCGAAAGGTTTTTGACAAGTTCAAGGGGTTGACTACGATGAGACTTTCTCACCCGCAGCGATGCTTAAGTCTGTCCGAATCATGTTAGCTATTGCTGCATTTTATGATTATGAAATTTGGCAAATGGATGTCAAAACTGCATTCTTGAATGGATATCTGGAAGAAGAGTTGTATATGATGCAGCCAGAAGGTTTTGTTGATCCAAAAGGTGCTGACAAAGTGTGCAAGCTCCAGCAATCCATTTATGGACTGGTGCAAGCATCTCGGAGTTGGAATAAACGCTTTGATAGTGTGATCAAAGCATATGGTTTTATACAGACTTTTGGAGAAGCCTGTATTTACAAGAAAGTGAGTGGGAGCACTACAACATTTCTGATAAGTATATTGTTGATCGGAAATAATGTAGAATTATTCTGCAAAGCATAAAGGAGTATTTGAAATGAGTTCTTTAAAAGAAAGACCTCAGTAAAACTACTTACATATTGAGTATCAAGATCTATTGAGATAGATCAAGACACTTGATAAGATTTTCAATGATTACATACCTTGACAAGATTTTGAAGTAGTTCAAAATGGAACAGTCAAAGAAAGAGTTCTTGCCTGTGTTGCAAAGGTATGAAATTGAGTAAGACTCAAATCCCGACCACAGCAGAAAATAGAAAAGAGAATGAAAGTCATTCCCTATGCGTCAGTCATAGGTTCTATAAAGTATGCTATGCTATGGACCAGACCTATTGTATACTCTGCCCTGGTTTGGCAAGGGAGTACAATAGTGATCTAGGAGTAGATCACTGGACATTGGTCAAAATTATCCTTAGTGGAATAAGGATACGTTTCTCGATTATGGAGGTGACAAAAAGGTTCATCGTAAAGGGTTACATCGATACAAGTTTTTGGCACTGATCCAGATGACTCTAAGTCTTAATCTGGATACATATTGAAAGTGGGAGCAATTAGCTATAGTAGCTCCGTGCAGAGCATTGTAGACATAGAATATTTGCAAAATACATACAGCTCTGAATGTGATAGACCCGTTGACTAAGCTTCTCTCATGAGCAAAACATGATCACACCTCAGTACTCTTTGGGTGTTAATCACATAGCTATGTGAACTAGATTATTGACTCTAGTAAACCCTTTGGGTGTTTGTCACATGACGATGTGAACTATGGGTGTTAATCATATACAGATATGAATATTCGTGTTAAATCACATGGCGATGTGAACTACATTATTGACTCTAGTGCAAGTGGGAGACTGAAGGAAATATGCCCTAGAGGAAATAATAAAGTTATTATTTATTTCCTTATTTCATGATAAATGTTTATTATTCATGCTAGAATTGTATTAACCGGAAACATAATACATGTGTGAATACATAGACAAACATACTGTCACTAGTATGCCTCTACTTGACTAGCTTGTTAATCAAAGATGGTTAAGTTTCCTAACCATAGACATGAGTTGTTATTTGATTAATGGGATCACATCATTAGGAGAATGATGTGATTGACATGACCCATTCCGTTAGCCTAGCACTTGATCGTTTAGTATGTTGCTATTGCTTTCTTCATGACTTGTACATGTTCCTGTAACTATGAGATTATGCAACTCCCGTGTACCGGAGGAACACTTTGGGTGCTACCAAACGTCACAACGTAACTGGGTGATTATAAAGGAGTACTACAGCTGTCTCCAAAGGTACTTGTTGGGTTGGCGTATTTCGAGATTAGGTTTTGTCACTCCAATTGTCGGAGAGGTATCTCTGGGCCCTCTCGGTAATGCACATCACTATAAGCCTTGGAAGCAATGTAGCTAAAGAGTTAGTTATGGAATTATGCATTACGTAACGAGTAAAGAGACTTGCCGGTAACGATATTGAACTAGGTATTGGATACCGACGATCGAATCTCGGGCAAGTAACATACCGATGACAAAGGGAACAACGTATGTTGTTATGCGGTTTGACCGATAAAGATCTTCGTAGAATATGTAGGAACAAATATGGGCATCCAGGTTCCGCTATTGGTTATTGATCGAGAATAGTTCTAGGTCATGTATACATAGTTCTCGAACCCGTAGGGTCCACACGCTTAACGTTACGATGACAGTTTTATTATGAGTTATAAGTTTTGATGTACCGAAGTTTGTTCGGAGTCCCGGATGTGATCACGGACATGATGAGGAGTCTCGAAATGGTCGAGACATAAAGATTGATATATTGGAATCCTATGTTTGGACATCAGAAGTGTTCCGGGTGAAATCGGCATTTTACCGGAGTACCGGGGGGTTACCGGAACCCTCCCGGGGGTTATTGGGCCTTCATGGGCCATAAGGGAGAAGAGGAGAGGAGGCAAGAGGTGGGCCGCGCCCCCTCCCCTCCCCAGTCCGAATAGGATAAGGAGAGGGGGGCGGCGCCCCCCCTTCCTTCCCCTCTTCCTCCTCCTTCCCCCTTCTCCTACTCCAACTAGGAAAGAAGGGAGTCCTACTCCCGGTGGGAGTAGGACTCCCCCTTGGCGCGCCCTCCTTGGCCGGCCGCCTCCTCCCCCCTGGCTCCTTTATATACGGGGGGGGCACCCTAGAACACACAAGTTGATCTACGGATCGTTCCTTAGCCTTGTGCGGTGCCCCCTCCACCATATTCCACCTCGGTCATATCGTCGTGGAGTTTAGGTGAAGCCCTACGCCGGTAGAATATCATCATCGTCACCACGCCGTCGTGCTGACGGATCCCCGAAGCTTTGCTGGATCGGAGCCCGGGGATCGTCATCGAGCTGAACGTGTGCTGAACTCGGAGGTGCCGTACGTTCGGTGCTTGGATCGGTCGGATCGTGAAGACGTACGACTACATCAACCGCATTGTGCTAACGCTTCCGCTTACGGTCTACGAGGGTACGTGGACAACACTCTCCCCTCTCGTTGCTATGTCATCACCATGATCTTGCGTGTGCGTAGGAATTTTTTTGAAATTACTACGTTCCCCAACAGTGGAGGCAATGCTAGGGTAACAAAGACACCCGAAGACACGAAGCTCGTCATACGAGGGTGGAGTGCCGAAGAGGAGCTGGTGGGGTGCATAGTTCCAGCAAACATGACATGGACGTATGTTAAGTAGAAGAGATGCGATGGCGAGTGTGTCGGGCCAAAACCGAGGAGGCACGTTAGCATGAAAGAGAACGGTACATACACAATCATTGAGAGTGCATAGCACGCGTTCAACGCGGCCGTTCTGCTGAGATGTGTATGGACATGTGAGGCGAAAGATGGTGCCATGTGATGCGAGAAGTGTGCGAACGACAAGGTTGTAAATTCTTTCCCTTTATCGGTTTGGAGTGCATGTATGGGTCGATCAAACTGCATGGAGACGTAGGCATAGAAAGCCGTAAGAGTCGTGAGTGCATTAGACTTGCGACGTAAGGGAAACGTCCACACATAATGTGAGAAACCGTCTAAGATCACGAGGTAATAAAGATAGCCAGTATTGCTCGCGGCCGGAGATGTCCATATATCACTATGAAGTAATTGGAATAGAAAAGAAGATATGGTGGTGGATGCACTAAACGGAAGACGAACATGCATCCCGACACGAAAATCATGGCAGGTATGGTCATCGATCTTATTACATGGTGAGGAACTCTGAAGAGTATGACGAAGTGCGGCTGAATTGGGATGGCCTAAACGAGCATGCTAGAGGTCGACAGGGGTGGCGGTGGCGGTGGCGGTGGAGGATGAGTGCACCGGGTAGAGCTCGTCTAGGCTGTCACACCGGTGGAGAACCATCCGGGTACGGGCGTCCTTAACGGAAAAACCGATTTCGTCAAATTCAACATTGACAGGATTTTCACGAGTAAAAGAACGAACAAAAACTAGATTCTTGATTAGTGTAGGTGAGACAAGAATGTATACATAGATAATGGCATGTATCTAGAAGGAAAAGAACTATGGCTGATGTGTGTGATAGGTAAAGAAGAGCCATCGTCGACGATGATGCAAGTGGATGTGTGAACCAGATAGGAAGGGATAAGGTTACCGGGATGTGCTGACATGTGGGCGGTAGCGCCCGTGTCCATGTACCAATCACCACCACCGCCGGAGTTACTCGGTGAAGGAGCTGAGTGCAGTGCCGCAAGAGGAGCGGGATCCCAGGGCGTGGGGGGCGGCGGCATGGCAGGGCCCCCATAGGGCAGGGGTGGGGGCAGTGGCGGGTAGCCACCCGTCATCTGCTGCACGGGCAGCGGTGGGTAGCCGCCCCGGGCGACTGTTGCGGTGCCGCCAGGGGCGCCTGATGGCTGGTCGGGCACGGACCGAGAAGGCTCGGTGTGGGGTCGCACGGAACCGGCGTGCGGTGGGCATGGCCCACTCTAGTCCACGGGTTGGCGCCGGTGAGAAGATTGGAGGCACTTGAGAAAGAGGAGTCCATGGCGACAATAGTAGATGGCTAAAGTGGATGAGGATTAGGGTTTTTGTGGGAGATGAGATGGAAGGGAGAGAGGCAAGAACAGCGGCAGGGACGGAGGCGGCGGCAAGGTGCGGCGGCGGCGTAGGTAGGGAGAGAGGCAACGACGGCAGGAGGGCGGTGGCTGCGGTGGGAAGGAGAGAGGCCGTCGGCGGCAGGTTGCAGCAGCGGCGGCTTGGGGTAGAGGCAGCGGCGGCAAGATGCGGCGGCGGCGGCAGCGTGAGGGAGCGGCGGCGAC
>NC_057801.1:199517541-199524351 GCF_018294505.1 Triticum aestivum | reverse complement strand
ATAGTGTTCTGGAACGTCCGCGGTCTAAACTGCAGGGCCAAACGTAATGTTGTGCGCTCCATTATTACTTCGGTCTCCCCCAGCACCGTGTGTCTCCAGGAGACCAAGCTTGATACGGTCTCCCTGCCACTCATCCTCGAGACCCTTGGCCCTTGCTTCGCTGATTTCTTCTCTCTACCGGCTATTGGCACCCGTGGCGGCATCATTCTAGCTTGGAACCGCAATGAGCTCTCCATTTCCAGCCCGTACATTGGGCAACACCACATCACCGCCCTTGTTTCTACCACCACCGGGGCGCACCCTTGGTGGATCTCCGACGTGTATGGGTCGCAGGAGGATGATGAGAAGATTGCATTCCTCCAAGAATTTTACAAGAGACCCGTGAGACATGTGCCGACCCCTGGCTTCTTGGCGGTGACTTCAACCTCGTCTCTTCAGCTGAAGATAAGAACAATGGGCGCATCAACAGACGCACCTCGAGTCGCTTCCGCCGATTCATTGCGTACATGGAGCTTCGAGACGTATACATGCATGGCCGCCGCTACACTTTGTCCAACGAGCGAGACTCCCCTACCCTCATGCGCAATGACAGATTCCTATGCACTTCCGACTGGGACACCCTGCAGCCTAATGCCCATCTCTGATGCCTCGCCACAACTGTCTCAGATCACTGCCCGCTGTTCTTGGATTGCTCCCCACTCCAGGCAGGCCCTAAACGATTGGACTTCGAGCGCTTCTGGATCAAACTCCATGGCTTCCAGGAGACTGTGGCTGACGCTTGGGCCGGCGTCCATGACCCGGACCCCTTTCGGCGTGTTTATCTCCGCCTAAAACACACTGGACGCCGCCTCTAGAGCTGGGGTGCGCGTACCATCGATCACGTCTCGCTCCAGCTCTTGATTGCGCGTGAGCTCACTGCTCGACTGGATGCGGCGCAAGACTACTGTCCTCTCTCCCCCTCGGAAGCATGGCTGCGCAGAAATCTCAAGCGCGCATATCTGGGGCTGGCCTCTCTTGAGAGGTCCATTGCCCGCGAGCGGGTCAGGTTCAGATGGCTCAAAGAGGGCGATACCAACTCTGCGTTCTTCAAGATCCACGCAGCCCACAGGCGGCACGAGAATCGCATCTTCTCCCTGCGGACTGACAACACTATTGTCCATGACGACCAGGGCATGGCTGAAGCTGCGTTCCACCACTTCTCCTCCCTCTCTGGATCATATTCACCTCGGGAGTTCTCCCTCGACCTCGACCAGATTGATGACCAGTCCTTCGACCTTGCCAATCTTGAGCATCCATTCACGGAAGAAGAAATCCTCGGAGCATTGCAGGCGCTCCCCCGCGGCAAGGCTCCGAGACCCGATGGCTTCACCTCGGAATTCCTCGTTGCCTGCTGGGACACGATCAAGGCTGACATATGCGAGGTGTTCGACAAATTCTACTCCATGAACGGGCGTAGCTTGCAGCGTCTCAACGAGGCCCTCATCACCCTTCTGCCGAAAAAAACAAGACGCCTCCGCTCTCTCACCCAACCGGCCTATCAGCTTGATCCATCTTATTGCCAAGCTCATCGCCAAAGTCCTCTCACTTCGACTCGCTCCCCGGCTGACACTACAAAAAAAATACACTTCTGTGATGATACGTGTTTGTCACAGTAGGTCATGTTTTTTGTCATGCATGTACATCCATGACGATTTTATGATGTGTTGTCGTAGAAGTGTTCCATGACATTACCAAAATTATCATCACGGAAGTGTCCACTTCCATGACGGTAAATCGCGCGTCACAGAAGTGCTTTCGTCAAGGGTGACCGACACGTGGCATCCACCATAACGGAACGCCGTTAAGCTATCGAGTCTGGTTTTGGATCCGATAACCTGTTAACAGCCCGAACCAATGGGGATTTTCCACGTGTAAAACCATCATTGGCCGAAGGAAACACGTGTTGCCTCACTGTTGGGACAGATGTCATCCACTCATTGGACAGGAGGTGCCTATGATAGGTCGACATGTGACACGGCCCAACAATGGCCCATTCCGGTGAAAAAGGCCGGCCCAGTAAAAATTAGCAAGCCGGCCCATATAAGGCCTACTTGTGTCAGGTCCATTTAAGCCCATGACCCATACGAGATGTGCCAATTCGGCCCGTTAAAGATTTGACACCATTGTAGCCCATCGTCAGTTCGAGCCCGTTAACAGCCCGCTATATATTTGGGCTCAATATCGGCTCGATGTGATTTTGGCCTGTTAACGGCCCATTCAATGGATGGGCCAATTTTTGAGGATGTACATCTTTCGGCCTTTTAGCGACCCATTTAAATGTTGGGCTAATTTCCGGCCTAGTGTGTCTTTCAGCCTGTTGACGCCCCATAAATCTGATGGCCCATTTGTAGTCGGACCTGAGTTTCGGCCTTGTAGCGGCCCATTTAAGTGTTGGGCTAATTTCCGGCCCGGTGCCACTTTCAGCCTGTTGACGGCCCATAAATCAGTTGGGCCATTTGTAGTCGGACCTGAGTTTTGGCCTTTTAGCGACCCATTTAAGTGTTGGGCCAATTCCCGGCCCTGTGTGCCTTTTGGCCTATTAACGGACCATAAATGAGTTGGGCCATTTGTAGTCGGACCTTAGTTTTGGCCTTTTAACGGCCCATGCCCTTCATGGTCCAATACCAGCCCGGTTTCTCTTTCGGCCTGCTAAAGGCCCACAACACAGTTGGGCCATTTACAATACGACCTGACTTTCAGCCTCTTAGCGGCCCATGCTCTTCATGGTCCAGTACAAGCCCGCTGTCTCTTTCGGCCTGCTAAAGGCTTACAGTATAGTTGGGCCATATGTAGCCCAAACTTAGTAACGGCCTGTTAATGGCCCGTGAAATAAATTGGGCCCACCTGTTGCCCGCTTCAATGTCAGCCTGTTAACGACCCGGGAGGTAAGAGGGCCGACCATTAACTTCCGGCCTAGTAACGGCCCATTAAGTTAATGGGCCCACTAAAGTTCGTACATGTATTTAGGCCAAAATAGATAATTTGAGCCCATTACGACGAGAAATTATGCACAGGACCAAAACCAATCAAGCAAAGGTACAACATACAGGGAATAATGTTGCACATCCAGCATATATTACAGGAAATTACATCCACTGGGCAATCAAAGATTGATGCCAGTGCAAATAAATGAGCAGAACCTAACCATCTACAATGTCACAATCTGCAACCTCAGCACAGATGACGCCCATAAGCATGTGGGCAAGTTCTTGCTGCTTTGCTACACTCTCTCTGAAAACATTGATCAGTTGTTGTATCACACGACTCTTCACCTCTGATTCATCCACCATTTCCATCATTGCTTCAGCCATTAATTGGTTCACAAACATATATTTATTCCGTTGCATTCGAGATAGAGGATACTGAACAGATTCAGATGGCGATTTTGGCAGGCTTGTATTATTGATAGTGGAGAGTGTCTCGACCACTGCATCATAACATAAATTAGGACGGGAACCAAACAGATTAATCATGAGTTATTGCCATATTACCTGGAAAGAAACAATGGGGTTGCCTTGCTGTTTTCAGAGTTTGTCTTCTTATCTTCAGCAGCCTGCACAAAATTAACACACTAGTATTGATATCATTGGCCAAGTCAGATAATAGGAAAGCAACATTGACACAACGAACGTTTGGGCAACTAGCCTACACCAAATTAACACAATATGACACAGCTATCATCAGCCAGGTAAGGTAATACGAAAGCAACATTGACACAATGAATGAATGGGCAACCAGAGAAGTACTACATTTCAGTAATGTGCGTGATATGAGATAGTACATTCATGCATCTCAGTATGCAAAACTACCAAGCAGTTTTCCTTACAAAAATCAACATTGGCGCCTTTAACATTTTGCTACAACTAATTTTAGATCATATAAAGGTTAGATTCACACCGATTAACAAAATACACGCCGATGTAAAAATATAGTGATATACAACAGGTACTTACATCAGCATTGGAGCACAGAGAATTCCCGCAAGATATTTTCCTCAAATACGATCCCAATGGAGGAAGTCTTCTATAGTTTAACATTATTTTCTAAAAGAGAGATGGGTAAGAAACATGTAGAAAATATGATCAGAATGCTATAAAATTTCATGATGCGTGGATACGCTCACGCTTCTTAGAATGGAGTTGACATTCTTTTGGCCACTAGAATCTGCTTATTATCGGTAGGAGTTGGGTTTCTCTGTGCTGGAGCAGTATCTATAAAAACTGGAGTTGGTTTATTATCTCCTGGCATTTGGATCTTTTGCAAAGGCCTTGTTTATAACCCTTCAGATTCTAACATAGTCGTCTTCCCCTTGCATGCCTTGTAGAAGAATGGTGCTTTAATTATAAAACATGCGACAGCAGAGAGATGGAATAGGTACTGAAGAATAGAAAGGCATGACATATTGACATGTATTCCCTCCATCCGAAAAAAACT
Organism: Triticum aestivum; assembly: GCF_018294505.1. Taxonomy (NCBI): domain Eukaryota; kingdom Viridiplantae; phylum Streptophyta; class Magnoliopsida; order Poales; family Poaceae; genus Triticum; species Triticum aestivum. The sequence continues at coordinate 199,519,878 of NC_057801.1, read as the reverse complement.
GGATGGGTCTAGGCGTATTTCAGTTCTAGATACATCCTTTTTTATCCATTTCGGCAACATATAATCCGGACGGAGCGAGTATGGTGTAAGAGCTAGGGATACGACAGGACAACACAGCAAAACAAAACACTAGTTGAATGTAAAACTGTATGCTAGCGGAATACGTACAGAAATAACTAAGGCAACATACACGTGTATGATTGGGAAACTAAGATCACATTGCAACAGAGCACTAGAACAACACTTCAATGTAAAAAAACATGGCATGGTAGACAGATGAAGTACATACTGATGAATAACAATGCATAAGATATTCAGAAGCATGATGTCCAAATTAAGCAGATGGCATTGTGATAGAGTAGAATGACAGTACTTGAATTTGAAAACATGTTATCATGAATGGAATAGGTACTGAAAAACAGGAAGGCATGACATATTTACATGCATGATCAGCATGCTAAGCACATGGCATTGCAATAGAGTAGATACACTCCAGGACATTATATGCATGTTGTACCCATATCACAGGCCAAGTTAGAGCAAGGTCCTTGTGGGGTGAAGAGGATTCATCATCTTTCTGCAAGTCTTCTGAAGAACTGCATTTACATGTTCCATCATATTGGTTATCATTGACATCAAGTTTATTGGCCTTTACATTGCTCCGTGAGGTTCTTGTGGATATATCAGTGTGTGCAATTATATCTGACATGAACGGAAGACAACTAGTAGTTAGAGTTATGTAATGAGTGCCTGTAGGAGACGACATAAATAGTAGGACTGGGGTTAACTAGCAGCAACAGGTCTCATAAACTAAAGGGAGAACACAGATGAAAGCTACAGAATATGTATCATTTGTACTCGAGATTAACTAGATGGCACACAAAAGTATTAAAGAACAACATAGGTAATACTAGAAGTGGTATAATACTATAATCACCAGCCTGTGGGATAGCATTGATTGATGGATGATAACTATGGAACAGCGTTACCTAAAGAACAAGTATCTTAGCTGAACTATGGAACAGCGTTAACTCCTGAACAAGACCCGTAAGAGATCAGCATGAATATACAGTGAAATGTGATGATCTATTTTCCATGCTTAGATGAATAACAAAGACATAAATGTTGCACACAAGTAAGATGAGGGTACAACCTATCTGGCTACCATCCATAGGAGTGAGCATCATGTGCTGACTTGTCGATGGCCCTGTAGTTGTTGTGGCTGTCCATGTCGGGCACGCGCATTCGATGCAGGGAACTGTTGAGTGGGAACTATAGCTCCCTTCTGGTGTATGCTTCCCTTGTTGGAGCAGCTGCGGTGAGTCGGAAGACGGTGTGTCTGAAGATGCAGATAACGCATAATGTTAAGAACGACATATCTCTTTGATCTGAAGAAATACACTAAGAGATCAACAGCAAGGTATGAGAGTGGTCACACGTCTGTTGACTGAAGACTAAATTGGGGTCACACGATTTTATTTTATTTTGGTACAGTATGATCTACGCCGGATGGCCTGATGGCCGTCTTGTGCCTCCCGGCTGACACTGTTCGGAATCTTCCCCGAAGAGCCAGCGACCAATGGCAGAGCAGCCTGCCTCCGCCGTCCGTGGCCCCGGCCAAAACCCCGCTCCCCGCCCCACCGCAATGTCGTGGTTGTGCCGCCCCCGGGCCAATCCACAAAGACTCCCCGTCATCCAGATCCGGCGGCGGCAGTACCTTCAACCCACACAACTCTAAAAGATAGCCATCTAAGCGCTGCTTCTGCGGTGAACTTGCGGCCCCGCACCCTTACATTAGACACCAGCCAACCGGCAGCCTAGGAGCTCCATCGCCTCGAGGGTGCTACTTCCCATTAGGAATCGATTGGCCCAGAATAAAAATTCAGATAACCGATGCCTAAATAAAGTGATTTGAGATGAGGGTGCGACCTATCTGGCGGCATGGTGAAGTAGGCAGGTCCAGCTACCGAGTCGGTGAGGCCGGCACAGTTGCGGTGGCGACCGGCGGCAGGGAAAGAGCGGTGTCGCGACGGTCGACGGCTACGGGGAAGCAGGGCCAGGACTCTGGACGGATCCGAAGTTGGAGCCACTCCGACACCGTGAACAACGGCGGGGGTGAATCGGCTCCGGTACGGTTCACGCGACCGTTGTCGAGGAAGCACTAGCGGCACGGAGTAAGAGGCACACGGCCCAGTGCACGACGGCAAATGGACAGCGTCTCCGGCATTAGGGAGGAGGGCGACTGTGAAATTGGTGCGGCGGGGGCGCCATGGAGGTAGGGCTGAGGTTTCGCAGCTCGGGAGAAGGGAGCTTCCCGGGGAGAAGGTGATTTGGCGC
>NC_057801.1:199478952-199517273 GCF_018294505.1 Triticum aestivum | reverse complement strand
TTCTCGGCTTGGGTCTGTGTACTGAGGGTCGGGATAGTAGAGTAACTTTGCTTCTCCCCAAATAGTGGGCGGGAGTGATTTCGGGCGAGGAGGGTGTGTTTTGAACTATAGTGGGCGTGAGTGATTTCGGGCGAGGAGAGCGTGTTTTGAAATAGTGGGCGCGAGCTATTTCGGGTGAGGAGAGTGTGTTTTGTCGACCATGGTTTATGAATTATTCAGCACATGTCATTTCGGCCGAGGAGAAGGCGCGCTTGGATGAAGTTACGAACCTACCCTCAATGTACAACGGGCCAATTGATGTGTGTCCCACATAGGATGGTAATTTCGGGTCTCCCATTTATTTGCTCGGGCAAATTCCACCGAGCAGAGAGGATGTTTAACGGTTCGTTCAAATTTTGGGAGAACGAGCATCCACGTCTACCTTACCAAGTCAATTCAAATCAAATTTTGAAATATTAGCTTGCCACTTCTTTTTTAGATGGAGAGATGATGCTCGGGAGTAATGTGTTTTTACATGCTCGTTGCTAGAGATTTACTATATGACAAATATTTAACCCACTCAAAAATGTGAATCAAACCCAAAATGAAATATCTCGATTCAATGAAATAGCTCGTTCAGTAGGTCGAAATAGTGAACTAAATCCAAAATTGAACACCTCAATCGAGTAGCATGTTGTACAGTATTATAGTACTCCATGAACATGTTGAAAGTCAAATTAATGAACTTGTTTGATATACGCATATATCCGTTCATGTGTGGATTGCAGACAACATGTTCTCCAATTTAAATATTTGAATGCAAGTTTATATCGAAACATGGTTTATATCAGTCTTTGATGCATATAACGCGACCTCCCCCTCTCCCGGACTCCTGTTCTCTCTCTCTCTCTCTCTCCCTCTTTCTCTCTCTCTCGCCGACAATCTTCAATTCTATCGCATGCATCCGACACAAAAACCTTGTTGGTCCCTCTCCCTTTCTCTCCATCTCTCTCTCTCTCTTTGTGTGTGTGTGGGGGGGGGGTCTTTCTAGTTCGCATGCATATATACACCATCTATAGGTCTCTCTCGCACACTATGTATGATACTCTAGCTAGTCCAAGCTAGATATCTTGGGTGCACTCATTGTACGCACACAAATTCCTTGGCTCTTTGCCCGTAACTCTCTCACGCACCACTCTGTCGTCTCGGAGCTCTCCCCCCCTCTCTCAAATCTCCATCCACCTGGGTCACACATACACATGCATATCTCACTCGCACTCGATAGGCCCGTCTAAAACTCTATCTCTCTCCATCGTTCTCTCTCCATCTCACACGCACACACTCACAATATCATGCCTAGCTAGCCAAGTACGATGGTCTCTCACTCAATTGTAGGCACACGCAGTCCCCCCCTATATGTATATGACTAGCTAATCTTGGTCTCCATCACAAACATGTGCATGGTCTATCTCGATTTCTTTTGGGGCAACTTTCTATCGCGCACGCACTCCCTCGATCTCCCACCCATATAGTCCCCTCACGATCTCGAGGGGGTCTCTCTATCACAAACACACCCTCTCTCCCTCCCCATGCGTCCATGCCATCCATGTGTCCCTCTCGACCTTTGTTCCTTGTTGGCCAGACCTCTATTGGACATGTGCTACAGGGGTGTCTCTCTCCATTGCAAACAATCACACACTAGCTATCTTCGTGTATCTCCTCGCCTCGCTTTTCCATCTCGGGAGATGCATGCGTGATATGTTCGCATAAGAAACAAAAAACACACTCTCTCTCTAATTTATCGTTTGTTGTCACTTTCTCTTTCACACACATACTCTTTTTGCACACTTACTCACTCTCCTTCACACGCACTTGATCTGTCTCGACTTAGGCACTCTCCTCGGTCCATATCATATAGATTTATTGAAAAGTCAAACATCACAAATTTGACCATGTACGTGGAGAAAAACAATTACATCTAGTACGACAAACATATACCATTAGATTCACCATGAGATGTAGTTTTGTATGATGTATCTTTGGTATTGTAGATATAAATAACATTTGCTTAAACCTGATCAAAGTTTCCAAAGTTTGACTTCTAAAAAATTTACATGCACTGCATTATCGAGCGGATGGAATACCTCTTTCCCCCTCTCAGCTATCTAACGCACCACTCAGCCTTATCGGGGCTCCTCAATCTCTCTCAAACTTTATTGGTCAGTTTGGTTCGTGACCTGACCCTCATGCCTTGATGGCCAGTACTGCATGGTGTGGGCGTGAGATGTAAAATATTTCTGCCTGGCCAGGCTTGTGTGGTGCTGAAGCGTTTGGTTCATGCCTGGGCCAGGCAAAGCATCAACGTCCCATCAATCAATCCATGCAGCAATTATTTAATGCTAATATCGATCCATGTTACTGTTAGCCTCGTGGCCACACGACCAGGCACGGCCAGGCGTTCGAAATCGGTCGCCTGGGCCAGGCTACTTGCAGTGTCTGGAGTCCAGCCAGGCTAATTAAAGTGCAAGGGAACCCAGGCCAGGCGGGCTTTCTTTTTCACAGGGTAGCAACCAAACAAGCGTGCATGAAATCCAGCCACAACCCCAGGACAGGCAAAAGATGCTCAGGACGCAAGCCAAACTGACCTTATATCTCCCTGGTTCACACATACACATGTGTCGCTCGCGCTATACATATAGACCCATCCAACACTCTCCGCCCTTGTTCTCTCTCCATGTGACACGCACCCCCCTAAGTACCATAATCCCTCACTCCATCATAGGCACAAGTACTCCCCCCCTCCTAAGTATGATTATCTCTTACTAGCCATCAGGAACACATGTATTGTCTCCTTCCATCCATACGTCTATCTCGATATCTCTCGGGGCATCTTCTATCACGCACACACCTTGTCACTCGATCTCCCACCCATGTAGTCCCATCACGATCTCCAGGGGATCTCTCTATGACAAACATACACTCTCTCCTCCCCATGTCTGCATTTTCTCTGTACGTCTCTCTCGATCTCTCTTCCTTGTTTGTCAGACCCCTCTTGGCCACGTGCTAGGGGTCTTGCTCTCTCGGTTCCAAACAACCACACACTATCTCCTCACCTTGCCTCCGTTGTCGAAGATGCATGTGTGATATGTTTGCATAAGACACGCACACTTTTTCTCTACTTTTATCGTGTGTTGTCCATGTCTCTTTCACACACGCACACACACTTTTTTCACTCTCTATCTCTCTCTCTCTAGTTAGGGACTCTGTCACGTCCATAAGCATATGGATGTTTTGAAAAGTCAAACCTCAAAAACGTTTGACCAGGTATATGCGGAGAAAAACATTTACATCTAGAACGATCATTAGATTCATCACAACATGTACTTACTTCATACTATCATTTATCTTTGGTATTGTAGATATAAGTAATTTCTTTATAAACTTGGTCAAAGTTTCAAAAGTTTGACTTAAAAAAATGTTGGAACTACATTATCGAACGGAGGGAGTAGCTCTTTCTCTCTCTCTGCTATCTCCCACGGGCCTCCCCTCTCACTCGAACTCTCTATACCGACGGATTATACGCTCACTATGTCAGCGTATAGCTCCGTATATTGTTTAGTGGACCGGTCAACCAATCCACATGCCGCCTTGTCAGCTCGTTGTATCTTCGTGTGCTGGCCCATGTGGCAGTGGGTGAAAATAAGTAAACTAGAGGCCCATCTGACACGCGGTGAAGTAAACAAAGTTGAAACCACTCGGGGTAGCACCCCACACGCTAGTAAATTGAGGGTGCATTGAGGACACACTTCTTGTGCGCGAAGGATGCACTCGTGCACAATTCACCACTGCGCGGCGGCATGCACAGAAGGACGCACTCGCGCACACCCAGCACACAACACACACCAGCACACGTGTACACCGGCATCGCTGCCGGTTGAGATGGACGGCAAGGCAGCCAACAAGCAGAGGCGGCTCGAGCCAAAACCGCATCCGGCGAGCCTGGATTTCATCAGCAGCCTCCCCGATGACATGCTTCTCGTCATCATCGGCCTCCTCCCCACCAAATCTGCCATGCAGACCGCCCTGCTCTCCCGGCGGTGGCGCCCCCTCTAGCGCTGCGCCCCCCTCAACCTCACCGTCGATAGCTGCCTCTACGATGGGGATTGCAAACGCATGGCCGTAGTCTCCAAGATCCTTTCATCACACCCTGGGCCAGCCAAACGCCTTGACATCCACATGTTTAGTACCAACTGCAAGGTCCAACCAAAGTTCGATGAGTGGTTCTTATCCCCTGCCCTAGATCAGCTCGAGGAGCTCAGCTTTGAAGCTGGACGATGTCGCTCTCTACCGCTGTCCGTGCTCCGCCTCACGCCAACGTTGCGCTGCACCAGCTTCAGCTCCTGCTATCTTCCCCAGATTAATGCCACACCCGCCCTTCTTCTCCCTCAACTCAAGCAGCTCGACCTCTTCGACGTTGTCATCTCGAAGAAGGCCATGGAGCACCTGCTCCGCAGCTGTACTGCACTCGAGTACCTTCGTCTTGAGCAAATCCACGGGTTTATTAGCCTCCACATTGCCTCAACGAATCTCTGATGGATTTATGTGTCTTGCTGGCCCCGCAACAAGAAATCAATTGGGAAGAGATCACTCTAGCTGTTCCACGTTATGGTCATTGAGAATGCGACTTTCCTTGAGAGATTGCTTGTATCAGATCTAGAAGGTCCAACAAAAATCAGGGTCATTGACGCGCCGAAATTGACAGCGTTGGTGTACTTGTCTGCCAAATTCTCCGAACTCTTTATTGGATCCGTAATCATTCAGGTACAACACTCATCTTCTTCTCCGTCTTCTTGAAATTCACATTTTTTAATTTCTTCTTGATGTATTTACGACTGTCTTCCAGAAAATGATTCCCACAAGCTTGACCCAGTCCATGCGCACGGTGAAGATCTTAGCACTAAAATTTATCGGCCCCAATCTGGATCAAGTTGTTGGATTCCTTACATGCTTTCCGTGCACAGAGAAGCTACTCATCGAGGTGAAACTTCTTTCCTATAAGTAAACGGTAATCACAATGTAGCTCAATTTTTTCATAATTTTCCCAAATTACGATGACAAATGTAGTGTTCAAAATGCATCTACGCACTGCACCAAAAGAAATATTTTTAGTATTTTTTCTCACGTGATCACCTACATCATTTTTATGTTGTACTACTATAGTAGCCTAGGCTAGCCATAGTGTAAAGTAACTTAGGCCCTGTTTGGATCATGGGGTTAGAGCTAGTTTGGGTTAGTTGGGGGCTTAAATAACCCAAAAGTATCCAAACGGGTAGGGTTAGAGTGGGTTAGGTCCATCTAACCGAACTATCCTGGTGGAGAGGTGCTTATTTGAGTTAGAGTGGGTTAGAAAATAACTCTAACTCTAACTGTGTTAGAGTATCCAAACAGGGCCTTAGACTACTCCAGTAACTCTATGGTTACCCTAAGAGCAAGTACTACCTCCGTCCTGGTTTACTCTTCCAATTTCTTAGTATCAAAATTTGACCATAGATTTAACTGACAAACTGTTAATGCATGTCACTAAGAACTATATCATTGGATTCATATTTGAACATAATTTCAAATGGTGTAATTTTTAGTGACATGCATTGGCATTTTCTTAGGTAAATCTATGGTCAAAATTTTATACTAAATACGAGGTAGTATTCCCTTCGTCCCAAAATTCTTGTCTTACATTTGTTTAGATACGGATGTATGTAACACTAAAATGTAACTAGATACATCCGCATTTAGACAAATTTAAGACAAGAATTTTGGGACGGAGGGAGTACAAAAGTGGGCTATGTAGGCCAAAACATGTGTCAAATTCACTTGTGATGCATTTGGCATCGATGCTCCTCCATTGCTCACACGGTGCCCCAATCTGGATCACCTACTTTGCTCAGGTGCCAAATTAACTCATGCAATGAAAAAACACTGCATGGGAGAGAGAGAGGACTAAGGCAACAAAAAACACTTGTTTGGGAGAGTGAGAGGCTGGTGTAGTTGGTTTGATTGATTTGTTTATACATGTGGTTCTGTGTGCACAGCGGTGCCAACTCTCTCACATCGCGAGAGCGGTGCCAAAATCTTTTGATTTGACATCGATGCGTATTATGTGGCATACTTTTGTGAAATATGGCATCGGCCACATAGTGGAAGGCAACAAATGCCAAAGCTCTTCACGTGCTCCTAGTTAAATGAGAGGAAACAGAGAGAGAGAGAGAGAGAGAGAGTGAAAAATATCACTAGCCAGCCAACCCTATCGTATGAGCGAATGATATTGGTACCTCTTGATGACACGACAATCTTATACAGCCAGCTTCTCTAATATGTTCTCTTCTTTTGCAGATAAAAAAAGACCCGAAAGTGAAAAATGTGCTGCACTATAACAATCTCATCGAATGCCTTGATCTCCATCTTATAGAAATTGATTTGATCGACTACCGAGGCAGCACATCTGAGATTAAATTGGCCAGGTTCTTTGTTCTGGAGGCAAGTGTCCTCAAGGTAATGAGGTTTGGCGTTCTCTGGCGCAACAATGAATGGTGTGCTGATCACCGCAAGCGTCTAAGCCTAAATGACAAAGTCTCCGCAGAAGCTGAATTTGTTTTTGAAACATCAAGTGGCCAGAGAATCAAAAACTTATTTGCCCATTAGTGACTTGTCAGGGCGGTGGATTTTAGTTTGTACGATAACGCTGCATCCACCTAAAGTAACGAAAGTTCTTACGTAAACTTCCTAGTAATTCCCTCTTTGTAGGTGCAGCATTACTCCTAACATTTGTAATATCAGTTTGAAACTTGTAATATTGTCGTGTCCTATTCCTGCATTTTCGAAATCCTGTGAATCAAACAGGTCCTGAGTTGGTGATGATGGTGTGCCTCCCATCTTTCACCAATAGCTGTCGGGTCTAGATCTGACGCATACAAACCAAGCTTCTCCATTTTTGCAAAAAGATGCCCGCACTTGTTCCCTATTTACAAACAACTCCTTGTCTCTCACAATCAGCCTTATCTCCTCCTCACCACATCTAGAAGGCCGTGGAAAAATCTAGCACGATGGCCGCTGCCGGCGCCGTCCACCCCCAATCTTGGTGTTCCGTGCAATGCACGGGCATCTACGCACGGGAATTATGTCGAACAGGGCTAGTTGTAAGCAGGCTAGCTCTACAGCTATGATGATAGTGACTACAGACGGTGAGGCTGACTATAGTATGCCGCCTATACTCAAGTGTCATCTCCGGCACAGGGTCTTGTCACTTCACTGTGAGGAGCAGCACGCAATAATTTGACCAACGGGTAGTACAGTGCTAGTACTCCTACTACTACATTGGTGAGTATTAGTAGCACCACCGTCTGGATTTAGGAGTACTACCACGTCCATCTGGATTTTAGTATTTGACTAGCAATATCTAGTAATGCATGTCACAAAAAATGTACTACTCCCTCTGTAAATAAATACATGGTGTTTTATTCCTATCGACGAGAGAACTTAATGTATTTTTGCTAACTAGAGTACTAATAGGATTACATGCAATGAACTAAACACTACATGTCATGTTTGGTAGTTATGTCACGAAATAAGAAACAAGGAGGGAGTTAATGCACCGTGCCTAAGGCTGGTCATAGTGGGGAGTAGCTTAGACTAGTAACATGCATATGTTATTAGTCTATGTTACTACCTTCATAGTGGGTAGTAACATATGGATGGTAACATGCAAGCCTTCATTAATTGAGATACAGACTCATTTTGTCTTGGAGTGTGTTATGTTACAGTAACATATTATGTTACCACAAGCATCTCTTTCCTCATTAACTCCATGCCACATAAGCAATTGTTTCTTGAGATGTGTTATGTTACTACCTAAGTTACTCCCACTATGGCTAGCTTAAGTGTTTTGGGATTATTTGGTTTTCGTAAAGTGACTTACACAACATTTTTGTTTACATGCATTCACATTTTATTAGTTAAATCAAAGGTCAAAACTTGGCGCAAAATGCAAAGGGGACCAATAAACCAGTAAACATCAAACTTCTCTCGTTTGGCCCCAACTAGAGGTCCGGTGAGATGACTATACTGACCGGCACGGAGGGGGACGCAGCTTCCTTGACTTACGGCAACTTCCTTTGGGTGAATGACAAGTGGGCCCAAGGGGTGTTTGGCCCACCTATCATACAGCCAAAGGCAGGTGTAGTATAGGGTCGAGGAGTAGTACGAAATCCTACACACCTACGCACGCCAACCAAGGGCAAGAGTGATCACTCGAATGACAAGATCAGTTGACTAGAAGCTTAGATAGACCCATGGAGGCGATGAGCGCGAGCATCAGCCGGCTATGCCAGATGGTCCATGACACCGGCCTGCGGCCCGGCACCGAGGAACGTCTCCAGGTAGTATTGCTTGAGGCCGCCAGGGCGAGGGGCCGCTTGGACGACAGCTTCATCTCCTTGGTCGACAAGGTCCTCATTGGTTTCCTCGACAAGTTCACCGTACGTCGTCAAGAAGCTCGCGAACGACTTTGACATACGCCTCCAGCCGACGCGCCCAGGCTCTGTGATGCCCGCCACCCTCAACGGCCACTATGGTGACGACCTCTTCGACGCACTGGTGGCCCTGCGACTGCCCGCCGCCGCGCCGGAGAATGTCCACCTCGAGGTCGCGCTCGCCGCGCAGCGCCTGGCGCAGCAAGACACCATCGACATAATCACCCACGTCTACGCACAAATCGTCCACAAGGACTACTACATGCAAGAGGAGGACGATAGGAAGCTGGCCTTCTTGGACCGCAGGGCAACCTTGGACGGCATTGTTCAGAAGCACGTTGAGCTCGCCGCCAACGCCGCTGCTCCACACACGTCGGTTGGTGACTCGGCGCACTAGGGCGTGAGGATGTCGTTGATGGATCCGTATGTATTTTTATCTTTCCGTCAAATCCATGTAGTAGTATATGATACTACTAGTAATTATCTTACCTTTCGCATCAACTTCATAATTTTTGTACGTATTCCATGCATGAACGACGCCAGAACCAAACTTCTCATTACTCTAGGCAAAATCGTTATTTTCTATCTATCGGTCGCGCCATGGAGCAGAACCAAATTTTAGAAGTTACGAGTTCAAAAGGAAAATCCTGCCGTGTTCGTGTCGCACCCCCACGCGGTTGGTCTGGCACGCCGCTCAAGCGGGAATGCGTGCGGTGTTGCATTTTCACTTACAAGTGGGACCACCGTTGAGCAAACCGACAATAGCAAACCCCCACCCTGCCCATCGTGCGATGGCTGAGAAAACAGGAGGGAGAAGAGATGGCTGTAGCACGGACTCCAAGAAAATTGGTGTCGGATGGGACTCGTGAGGGTGGTGTGTGCCATACTACTAGACGTGAATGCTAGTTATGGCCCATGCCACTATATCGAGTCTATATCGAGGTACGTAGAACAAATTTCCTGGAGTCCGTGCTCAGCCCTCCTCTATCTCTCTTCTCAGCCAGCCAGCCAGCGGACGTGCAGAGCCCATCGTCTGTTTGCTCACATGCGGTCCCACATGTCAGTGAAAACGCAAGAGGACCCACTGAACCTGCACATCTTTCACCTCGACGTGCTGGTGATGAAAAACAAATCCAATAAAGATCTTCGATGGCCGCTTTTGGAGTTACTCAAGAGTAGTAAGATTCTATTTATAGTTTAACCCAAGATGCACATCTCGTGGCTTCAACTACCACTCTATTTTCTTTCATGACACGACCTGGATGCTGGATGTCCCATGTGTTGGCAAAAGGAGGAAGAACTCGACCAAATCTCCGATTGTGCTCTCGGATTAGACTAGTTGTGCTAACTTAAAAAATTTATTGTGTACTCCCTCCGTTCCAAAATACTTGACTTCCATTTGTCCAAAAATGGATGTACCTATATACTAAAACATGTCTTGATACATATATATTTTGACAAATAGAAGGCATGTATTGTGCAACCGAGGGAGTAGAATGGATGCAAGTCTTGGTATTGGGAAGAAGAGTACATCCATATATTGATAGAGCGCAATTTAGTAGATGTTCTAGCACTTTTAGCTAGCATAGAGGCTAGAGATGACACTAGTGCACTTGTTGATACTCCTATAAGAATAGAGGCTAGAGATGAGACTAGATGCGAGGAAGCAACGTCTACTTCTTTACACTCGAAGAAGAAAGAAGCACGCAAGATCGAGCCTCCGCATATCAACAATGAATGCATCAAGAAGGCACTAATCCAACTTACAGGAGTAGTAAAATGTATTCTTGTGGTTCTTGTTTTCTTTGGTCTTGCTTGTCTAGTCAAAATTATCGTTGGAGTTCGTGCAAAACGGAGGTCCGTTTGGGGTCGTGCATTGGAGTTGGCCTTACAAGTGGGAACGCAGTTGAGGAAACTGACTATCGGCAAACCCCCACCTCGCTCGCCACGCGATGGCTAAAGTTAGAGAAACAACGAGGTTGAAGAGATTGCTCTAGCACGGACTCCAAGAAATAATATGGTGTCAGATGGATGTCGTGGTGGTGGCGTGTGCCGTACTCCTGGACGTGAATGCTTGTTCTCGCACATGCCACCCTACTACTCCTACTACTTACTATATACTACTAGTATCGAGGATTCGAGGTGCTGGCTATGTACAACGAACACATATTAACATAAGGCTACAGTGAAAACACCCGCACGACGCGCGAAGCATGTGAAGCTAGTACAAATAGTGTACTACTATTGTTAATTGGCCTCATCCGATAACCTATTGCAATGCACGTACAATTATGTATTCAGAAAATATTTTTTGCCTCGTCGCACCACTCACTCAGAGAAGCGACTCGAAAGCCATTCATAAATTTAGTAAGTTTGTCATAGGCATATCATTTTATTACATACAACAGGTCATCAACCCACATCGACAATGAGGATAAATTATAAATACTAAAGTTTTCACCACACAACAAATAACAAGCAATGAAATGAACTTCAACTCAACCATTCCTCGGTGTTGGAAACACTTGCTTTGAACCACAAGTGATTCTCTGGGACGGGCCATCCATTGTCGATTTGGAGACCAACGCAAGACTGATCATCCAGGCTGAAGCGGCCTACTATATCAGTACCAGGGTAGGGAACCACCCAAATGTCCAAGGTATAGACAGAATTGCTTCTCATAAATGGTAGTAACATTGTGTCAACAGCAGTTGGATTGCCTTTCACCATCATTGGATAGTTTTGTCCAAGGAAGAGCGAGTTTTCTCCGAGACTATCAATTCTGTACCAGGGAGAAGGAGTTGGCGCTAGCACACTAGTATCCATCCCGAATACCATGCAACGGGTGTTGGAATAGGTCCGGAGAGTGCGACCATGGGAGAATACACCTGCTTCCTTAGTAGTAACATCATCAGTGGGTTGTATACACACAAGAAGAGGTGATCCATCGGAATTAGTTGCCAGGCGCCACAAAGTATATGGGCGATGCTCGTCCTCATGCTCGTGATCATCACCATCGTCATCTCCCCCTTGGTTATAAAAAATTTCAAGTATGTGTGGTGGAATGTTCACAGGACCTTGGAAACACAAGAAGAAGGTTAATTAGTAAAGGGAAACTTGCTAACCCGCATGCATGTGGATGAAACAATTATAATTATGGTGGAAGACAAACATACCAAAACTACGAGGATCCTGTGCAAAAACAGTGCCATGAGCGGTGGCAGCAAACACAAGGCCCTCGTATTGAATTGCATCACAGTACACATCCGTGTATAGAAACTGATTTTTGAGCAATATCCATCGAGTCAAACCACAAAGGACGGCAACAAGCTTGTCGAAGATAGCAACAACTTCATAGTTGTTGTAATTCCAAGAGCGGTTGGGAACTCGACAAATTGCTATCTTCCATAGAAGACAGTCACCATGATCGTATTTGAACGTGCGTACAATACCGGTGTGCTCAACCTCTGGGCAGTCTGCTGAGATTTTTGGAAGTGGAACCCGGTCACGAGTGTACACATTCACAAGTTCCCACTCGCAGTTGGGCCCAATGTACAACCCAATCTTCATTTGTGCCTGCCCAAGCCTTACCCTCAAGTGATGGCATCTTAACATCATACGTATCACTATTAAGCGGCATCAACTTGCACAGGGCAAGGCCATCGTCGTGTCGGCGCCAGTCATCAGGGTCACGGCAAAGAAGATAGGGGAGATCAAACCGCTCCTTGACTCTTGGGTTCCTTGTAATGATGTTATTAGTTGAGTCGAGAATGGGCTTGAACGAACCTGCCATGCTAGCCGAGGTGATGATGTTGCACCGATCAATGAGTTCCTCCACCACGTCATCTTTCAGACCGGGGAAAGAATAACGAGGTCGTTTCTGGCATGTTCCCTCCATGGAGAAGAAGGTCGAACAATGGCAGAACAAAGGGTGAAGGGTTGAACAAAAATGGAGGAGGGAGAGGAAGAGCGTGCGACAGTAGTTCCAAACCGAGAGGAAAAGGCAAAGAGTCGGTGGATGGTTGCCAGTTTGCCACGGTTCACGAAGAGGCGCCCTGGCCTACACGTCCGTTCGGAAATACTACTACTCGCCATCATCTCACTGATATGTTGGAACGGGACCACATGTCAACGAAACATGGTGTGTAATTTCTCGTGCAAAATGCGATCTGGCCGCGTTGGCCCGAGGTGCCGCATTAGTTATCGACCTTTATTTTTTTAATGGCGTGTCGTTCAGTTTTGAAGCACGACTAACTGGTACTATATGCAGAGAAAATATAAAGTACTCTACCACTACTCCACCTCCAGTACTAGTAGTATAAAAAATATATATAGGCTGGAGCTTCAGCGCTTTCTTGCTAAGGGCTGCCCACTTGCTTCTCACACTACCACCCTCTCTCCAGATCTAAAAAAGACGGCCTCACTCTCCCTCCTCACCGGTGGTCACAGATCCGCCGGGGAAGAAAAGGACATGCAGCGTTGACGCACTCATCGTCGGTGAGCGAGGTCACGCACTGACGACAAGGCCGTCCTCTCAGACCTAGCACCCACGCGGGATGGCCTTCGTCCCCAAGCTCACTGCCGTAGTGTGTGCGGAGGACGACGACCACTAGCGAAGCCACTTCCCGCCGACCCTCAGGTATGCTACCTCTTTTCAAACCATACCCTTGTTCTATTGCCCCATCTGCCATGTCGTTGCATGTGGATCTTTTTCCACTCCACCATCTTCCCAATTTGCTATCCTCTGCTCTGCTGGCCATGCAGACGAAAACCATAATTTGCACTATTAAAGGAAACCCTACTTCATGCAGACTAATCCATGTCTGGGTTGAATAAGGAAAGGAAGGGAGACTATACTGTCCAAGAGAGTAGGCATCGAACCCGCATCTAGGTTGAAAAGGGGAAAATCAGTAGCTAAGGAACGAGTCTCGTGTCTCTTGGTTGAAGAAGGGTAGAAAGGCATGACAATGCAATAGAGAATGACCAGGTCGATCGGTTTGTTATCCTCACATAGGAAAAAGGTGGCTAAAGAGAACAAAAATGGGACGTAATCCACATATGTTGCCGGGATATTTGTTGCTCTGGGCAACCATACCTCCCTCACCACTCTGCGTCCGTGGAGGTACATCGTACTGGTGTGCACACTGTCCGAATGGGCCTCCCATGCTCTTATTGCCACTTTTTTGGCTGTTAGTATAACGCCAGTAGTTAAGTCAAGCAATGCTACTGCTAAAGTGATGCCACATTTAACTAATGCCGCTCTCAGTCTAATGCCACCGATAAATTTAAGCAATGCCATTTAATGTCACTGGATTATTTCAGGGTTAGCTATTGATTGTCGATGTATTAAAGATTTTTCAGCTAAGGCATTCTAATGATGTTGCACAACCAGTATACCAATGATGAAACTTGTTACTACCTTCAGATTTTTGCACTGTTAATGCTTATAGATTACATACCTCACTTTCATGAGATAAGTTAATTTTTTTGTACAGTGTCACCAAAATGCCAAGGTGCTGATGTCATTTTATTTTGGTTAAACTGCACAAACAATTATGAAGACAAGAGGAAAGGTCAAGAGTGGGCACTTCCTCCTCTGGTTGTTCTCTTGATTCGTTCGATCAAGTTTTTATGTTGGATCGATTATCAAGATTGGGATAGCAACTTTTAAGGTCCCCCCAAGTTCAAAATGGTATTTACCTTGGAGGTACATGGTTTGCAATTTTTTTATACTGTCATTAGTTAATAATGCTAGTTACCTTCAGACTTTTGTATTTGATTTAATGCTCATGCACAACTAGTATACCAATGCTGAAACTTGTTACCTTTACATTTTGTATTGTTAATTCTTATAGAAACCTTTCAGTGCTAGAGTTTATTGAAATCTATTCAGTAAAACCATTGTATTGTACCCTATAATAAACTAACTACTCTATTGTTGCACTAGCCACTGGATTAGTGTATATTTGTAGTATTCGAATGGTGTTGCATTAGCGTATGGACATAAATAAAGTGTGGCAAGCTTTCCCAGATATGTGCTCAAGAAAACTACTACCTGTTTTTCTAAATACTAGACATTTGGGTACTTTAAATTGAACCACAAAAACGTCTTATATTAAGACTAGTTCACTCAAATTATCCCAGTAAAGCTAGTCACACCTTTGTTAAAATTAATGTTCATTATGTTATCGAAGGAGGTCTGTATGTTTGTCTCTAATGCCTGTCGACTACATACCTGACATCATGTTGTAATGTTAAGTCATTTCCTTTTGTACAGTGTCACTGAATTGTCAAGGCGGTGATGGCATTTTATTTTAGTAGAACTGCACAAAATTTGCTTAAAAGAAGAGGAAAGGTCAGGAATGGCTCAGTTTTTTAGAAAAAACTATGTATGCCTTCCTGACATCAGCCGTTGTTGCTTTGTTTATTCCTTCAAACAGGTGGTTAGAAACAGTCTTGCTACCTTTTTCCCATTAAGAAATTGGAATGCGTATATTTGTGAGTCTATGCTTCAACTAGTGCCACTTTTATAGTAATCACACTTTCAATATCTATGCAAACAGGGATGCTCGATTTTAGTGGAACTGCACAAAAAGTCCAACTGGTTCAACATTAGGAGCTTGTTTTTTTCCAAACCTTTATATCCAATTGGTGGCACTATGAGCTATTCATTACGAAGGTACATGGTTTGCTACTATCTTGCTACTC
Source organism: Triticum aestivum (assembly GCF_018294505.1). Taxonomy (NCBI): domain Eukaryota; kingdom Viridiplantae; phylum Streptophyta; class Magnoliopsida; order Poales; family Poaceae; genus Triticum; species Triticum aestivum. The sequence continues at coordinate 199,502,061 of NC_057801.1, read as the reverse complement.
TTTTTGTACTGTCATTAGATAGTAATACTACTGGTTTGCATGTGAATTTATTGGCAGGGTGGACCTACATTGGAGGTGCAGGACATGATTCAATGATTGGATGCTCAATTTCGGTTGTATCGATTTCACCTCTTCCATCACTGCGAACATGGATATCCTTGGTGTGATGAATAATAGGCGCTATATTTCTGCTCTGAACCAGCAAATCAATTCAGTATGAAATTGTCCAGGGCAAAACATAACTGTATCAGATTGTCCAGTGCAGAACATGACAGATGCTAAGCGGAAGAGACATGTTTAAACCAAAAATACATGGTGTGGTATATGTCTACTAGCTCCTTGATATTTGTGCAGACAGAGATGTTTGCCCGTTGCTATTTGGCAAACAAACAAAGTGTCCGCAATTTTGGTTGAACTGCACAAGAGAATAATATAGTCACTGCATGCAGTGCCATTTGAAAATAGACACAGAAAGATTGGATAGTCACTTCATGGACTGCAGAAAAGTAGTACTGTACTATTTATTGGCCAACACTAGGTGCTTCATTGCTTTGGTCTGATTATACAATGGGCATCATTTTGCCTAAGTTAAAGTTTGTATTCCGAAAATAGTCTCGCGGTGTGATCGAGAGAAGACCTAATCATATTGCAGTGGATGTTCCTCCATCATGTGTGGTTCATTCTCATGGTTCCAGCTGTTGGTGAAACCACTTACGTTTGCAAGAGGAATTGTAGACTTCACAAACAAATTTGTCTTTCAGTCTGGACTGAATGTTGGCCAAGAGAAGCATCCATGTTAGTAGGAAGAACAGATGTTTTTTCTAGATCTTTGCTTTTGGAGCTACATATTTGTATATGATCTATGAATCATTGAGATGCATTAACATGTTGATCTTATGTATGGGAATCATACTAGTTAGTTTTAGTTGCGACGCAAGATCTGAAGTGGATGATCTTTGCTTTTGGAGCTACATATTTGTATATGATCTGTGAATCATTGAGATGCATTAACAGTTACTTATTTCTGTTCACTCAGTGTTTACAAGTTACTGATCGATCACTAGCTAGCCTACAAATGCTCTCCTAGCAGTTTTATTTGCGACGTAAGATGCGAAGTGGCAGTTTTTTGAATAAAAATGCCTATCTCTGAAGAAATTGACAAGCTACACTATCGATTCTACACGGATAAATAGCAGATCACGCACGTACTACCTCCTTTCCGGTTTGCAGGGCTCAATTCAAGAAACGACCTACTTGATCCTACACGAATAAATAGTGGATCACACACATACTAGTACCTCCTTTCTGGTTTGCAAGGCTTAATTCAAACCTCTCACCAACCAAGGTACTCCCTCCGTCCGGGTTTATTAGTCCCGTGAGCAAAGCAGCAAGACCAAGGCATGGCAATAATTAACGGCATGCAGAAGTTTAAACCTAATTAATTCCAGCGATTTAAGTGGCTGCATGCGTGCCCTCGGCTGCAACTCATTGCATGCTGCTCCTCGTACTGGCTGTGAGCGATTCTGGGTGCCTGCATGCAGTCGGCCGTAATTAAAGCAGCTAACTGATGTGAAAAAAGATGCGCTTTAATTGTTGCGGGCTTTTTAAATCCGTGGAATCATTATTGATAAGGAGGGAGATGATTCGAGTGCACTCGTTTGACTGCCATGCCGGCGTGCGACCCAGACGGGATGGGACGGCACAATCATAATTTCAGTTTCTCTAGTTTTCCACGGCAAGCTGGCACGCTAAGCCATTATGCATTGAATTCGGATGACCGTCACGCTACCTTCCGCCTATAAGTACTGTTTCCCGGCCTTCTCCGGTGGCACCGTGACCCAACTCGCCATATCCTCATAAGCCCCCACCAGCCCGACGTCGCTCGCCACGTACGCCATGCCCCGCCCATCCACGGTAGGCGACGCCGGAGGCGGTCACCGCTGGAACTAGTGTTCGGTTTTTCACCGGAAGGCAGACGGAGGGAGGAGGCATTCTATCTGTCTTTAGATGGCAATGCGGAGATCGAGGAGTTGTTGGAGCGCGACCGCCTGGCGGAGGAGCAGGAGTTGTTGGAGCGCGACCGTCTGGTGGAGGAGCAGCGTATCGCCGATTTGCACCGCCAGCGGGACATGGAGCAGCAGCGCACCGACGCTCTGAGTCGTGAGCAAAGCGCCCGCAATTGGGCCATCTATGTGGAGTACGATGCCCGGCAAATAGCCCTGGAGGTTGTTGGGCACGCATGCTTTCGCGACGCCGATTTTTACTACCAGCTCGTCAAGTGGGTTTCTCGATTGGAAGCTGAAGCTTCGGTGGACCACGCCGGCATGGAAAGGACCAACGCGCACGAGCAACGCGCCCTATTGCACCTCTTGCAAGTTCGAGGCGAGGCGCAGGACGCCGATGCCGGCGTTTAGCGTGTACCACAGATGGCGGTCGGCATCGTCTAGTTAGCTAAGAGCAAGTTAGTACTTGTACGCTACTAGAGTATTAGTGGGAGTAGATAGTTAACTTGGCTATGATGGTTGTCAATGTGGAAGTTCAGTACTCTATATGTGGATCAGACCTGTTACTTTGCTCTGAATGTTGAACTTTTCGTTTGAACGTATGGAATAGGCTGTTATTTTTTTAAAATGGGTTGCATTTGTCCTCCACGGGTTTAGAGGCTGACTTGTGGGCCTACCAAGTTGACATGTACACAATCAGGAGATGATCGTACGTGGAGAGCATGACAGCAGGGACCCGCCAAGGTCATGGCAGTACACAAGCAAGTGCCTCCTTATTTCAAGCTAATAAAAAAGGCTCCTCCTAGTGGATTTCTGACATCTGGGTCCCATGCCATTGTCAACGTAGTCAATAAACGAGAGAATTGCATAACAAGCGACTGACACCAGGGACCCAACAGCTCGCCCAGTTATTTTTGTTTTGGGTTAATTTGATAAATGCCACTCCAAATCTGGTGTATCCGAGAAATGCCACTGCAATTTCCAAACTTTGAAAAATGCCATTTCATGATGTTTCTAGTAGCATTTTTCGAAGTTCGGAGTGGCATTTTTCAAAGTTTGCAAACTGCAGTGGCATTTTTCAAAATTTGCAAAAATTGCAGTGGCATTTTTCAAAGTTTGGAAATTGCAGTGGCATTTTTATGAATCGCCATAATTGGAGTGGCATTTATCTAATTTGTTTTTGAGACGGAAGCAGGGTGTCAACTGGGCTGTGCGGGACACTCTGGCCTGTCTAGACAGCCTTTTCTTTTATGTTCACCACAGACCAGCCCGGTAGTTTTTTTTTCTTTCTGAAAATGGCTAGCCCAGTTTTTTTGTGATTTGTCAAGTAAGTCGCTTTATCAGGCCTGTTGGGCTGTAAATCTTTCAAGACGAGGAGAGCTTCATTCGGCTGGCCGAGAAAATGGCCTATCAGTAATGAGAAATGGGTTGTACATTTTTAAAACACATCAAACCAGCAATTAGTTTCAAATATCTTTTTTTCATTTCAAGATTTTAAATTGCATTGATTTTTATGCATGGACAATTTATTGGATTTTATATTGATATACATTTATTTTTAAAATCAGTCTAAATGTGACTCGAAATTTCGGGATTAAAAATAGTTCAGACCGCACCGACATATGCAAAATTTCGTATAATTTTTTAACCGTGGCCACAATATTGGCTGTAATGCTAACAAAAAGAATATGGGCTCAAAAAAACCCTCAAGAATTAGCAAATGGGATGTAAATTATTAGAAATAATGGCAGATGGGTTGTATGACGTTTTCCACAGATTTGAGGCTTTCCTAAAAATAAAGGTTGACGCATAAGCAGTGACTATTGGATGTCCATCCAACGGCCATCGTGCTTCTTCAATCTCTGCTCTTCCTGCTCCAGCCGCTCAAACAAGCGCCGGCGGGACTACCTGCTCCCTCCTCCCCGTGGCCGGCTGTGCTGCCGCGCAGGCCTCACCGCCCCATCGTACTCCCATTGCTGGCCTAGACATCCCTCTACTCACCCACAGTCCCACACCTGCTGTTATTCTCCGGCGATGGCAGACGAACCAGTAAACCCTCGTATAGTCGTACTCCCCTCCGTGTGGGAAACAACTGCCGAGTCTTCCCTACCTCCGTGTCGTTCCCTTCCTAGGCCTCACCGTCGTCCACCGCCCTGGTGCTCTCGACGTGGCGTGGTCAACGTGGTCAACGACCGACATGCATCTGAAGTGGACTATACGTGGAGAGGCTGACAACTGGGTCCACGACCGCACGCAAGGAAATGCCTCCTTATTGCGTGCAAAATAATGATTCCTCCACCTGACATCTGGGACCCACCGAAAGGGCCTCTGTATTTCATGAAAAAAATGTACCACCGCTGACAGCTCGGACCCACCAGCTATATCTTCGCACGCAAGGAAGTGCCTCCTTATTATGCACAAAAAAATGAATACTCCTCCTGCTAGCTGGGACCCAGTATAGTGGGCCTACTAAGTTGACAGGGACGAAGGGCTTTGTCAACTTAGTCAATATGCACGATTCTTGCTCGACTGACCGTATGATGTCCATCCAACGGCCGTAGTGCTTCTTCAACCTCTGGTCTTCTTGCTCCAGCCGCCCAAACCAGCGCCGGTCGTGCCGCCTGCTCCTGCCTCCCGTGGTCGGCTATGCTACCGCGGAGGCCTCACCGCCCCCATACTACTCCCACCGCTGGCCAGGCCATCCCTTCATTCCACTCACCCACATCCCCTGTTATTCTGCGGCGACGGCGGCGCAGCCGAACCAGTGAACCCTCGTACTCCTCTCTGCGTGGGTATCTACTGTCGCGTCTTCCCCGGCTCCGCGTCGTCCCCTTCCTAGGCCTCGCCGTCGTCCACCAACGTGGTGCTCTCAGCGCGGTGTGGTCAATGTGGTCAACAACCGAATTCCATCAGAAGAATATTGTACATGGAGAGGCTGACAGCTGGGTCCACGGCAGCCACAAGGAAGTGCCTCCTTATTACACGAAAAATAATAATTCCTCCACCTGACAGCAGGGACCCACCAGACGGGCCACCAGTATTTCGCAAAAAAAATGTTTGCCCCTGACTGCTGGGACCCACCGGACGGGCCACCGTATTTCGCGAAAAAACGTTCCCCCTGCTGTCAGCTCGGACCCACCGGAAGTGCCTCCTTATTACACAAAAAAATAAATACCCCCTGCTAGCTGGGACGTACCTTGGTGGGAGGCTGACTTGTGGGCCTACTGAGTTGACGGGGACGGAGGGCTTTGTCAACTTAGTCAATATAAATGATTTTAGCTCCAGTGACCGTACGATGTCCATCCAACGGCCATAGTGCTTCTTCAACCTCTGGTCTTCTTGCTCCAGCCGCCCAAAGCAGCGCCGGTCGTGTCGCAAGCTCCTGCCTCCCGTGGTCGGCTGTGCTGCCGCGGAGGCCTCACTGCCCCTACTATTCCCACCACTGGCCAGGCCCTGCGGCGACGGCAGCCTCACACCGCAGCCGAACCAGTGAACCCTCGTACTCCTCTCCACGCGCGCTTTCATTGCTGCGTCTTCCCCGGCTCCCCGTCGTCCCCTTCCCAGGCCTCGCCGTCGTCCACCACCCTAGTGCTCTCGGCGCGGCGTGGTCAATGTGATCAAGGAATGACTTCCATCGGACATGGACTGTACATGGAGAGGCTGACAACTGGGTCCACAGCCGCAGCAAGGAAGTGCCTCCTTATTACGTGGAAAATAATGATTCCTCCACCTGACATCTGGGACCCACCGGACGCCCGGACGGGCCACTGTATTTCGCGAAAAAAACGTTTCCCCCTGACTGCTGGGACCCACCAGCTACATCTTCGCACACAAGGAAGTGCGTCCGGGCAAAAAAAAAGATTCGCCCCCTGACTGCTGGGACCCACCAGCTACATCTTCGCAAGCAAGGAAGTGCGTCCGGGCAAAAAAAAACGATTCGCCCCCTGACTGCTGGGACCCACCAGCTACATCTTCGCACGCAAGGAAGTGTGTTCGGGCAAAAAAACGATCGCCCCTGACTGCGGGGACCCACCAGCTACATCTTCGCACGCAAGGAAGTGCCTGATAGTCGGGACCCACCTGGTCAAAGCGTACGTAGCGTTGTCATTCTGGTCGCGAACGTGTACGTACATATATACTGGTGGATGTAGAGGCGCGCACGTGTCGATGTAGAGGCGCACACGTAGCATGTACACGTATGTACAGCGGCCAATGTGCAAGAAAGAAAATACGGCCACGTATGTGTACATACGGGCGGGGTCTCGAATGCCTACTCGCGCATACGTATGGCCGGGTATCGTGTACATGGCTGGGTCAGAACGGAGAAACAACATCGTCGTCGTGTTCATGGGGAGGCAACGGAATGCGTCGTGTTCATGGGGAGGCAACGGAATGCATCGTATTCATCGGGAGGCAACGAAACGCATGGGAGCCAACCGGCTGGGTCGGAACGGAATGCGTGGTCGTGTTCATCGGGAGGGCTTGGACCGAACAGGCGATGTAAACGAGGCCTGGCGTACCGTAGAACGGAGGAAACAGCCTTGTGTTCGACCAGCCACGTTCGAAACAGGATCCTGTTCATCGGGAGGGGTGTGGCGTACCGCAAAACGGAGGAAACAGACCTCCTACGGTCGAAACGGGGGTCTTGTTGATCGAGAGGGGTGTGGCGTACCGCAAAACGGACAAAACGGACCTCCTACGGTCGAAATGGGGGTCCTGTTGATCGGGAGGGGTGTGGCGTACCGCAAAACGGACGAAATGGACTTGTGTTGGAGCGCTACAGTCGAAAAGGGGGTCCTGTTCATCGGGAGGGGTGTGGCGTCCCGCAAAACGGGACTCCACGGGATATTGTTCATCTCCACCGTCGACCTCCTCCAGCCTCCACGGGCTACCGTTGACCTCCTCCAGCCTCCACGGGCTCCTGTTCATCCAGCCACCACCGCACGCTACTCCACCGGCTACTGTTCAACCACCCCTCCACGGGCACCCCTCCACCGTCTACTGTTCATCCAGCCCTCCACATCACGGGGTCCTGTTCATCCAGAGGCAATGCCACCGCTCATTGTTCATCCAAACCCCCCCGCAACACTCACTGTTCATCCCAGAGGCAGCATCGATCGGCTTCAGTTAGCAGCAGTAGCAAAGGAATCGCTCGATCGGGTTCAGTTAATAGCCATCGATCGATTGCTCGGGTTCAGTAACGCGTAGCCTGCAGTGCAATCGCTCGGGTTCAGTTAGAGCCCAACGCTTCGCTCGGGTTCAGTTAGAGCCAACGCCTCGCACACACGCGCGTATGTGTATGAGAGAAATGTGCATCGCTCGGCCCCCGAGCTCCCACCGTAACCGGGAACTCCCCGAAATTTTCCTCGCCCTCGCTTCTACCATGGTTTTTTCCGTCATGGACGGCCCAAAGAATGTCATGTAGCTGCGTCTCCGGCTCACCCAGGATGAAAAGCCCATTTTTTGTCATGATTTTTTGTCATAGAAGTAGGAGCTCACCACATCTATGATGATACCGGGTTTTGTCACAATTATCGTCATAGAAGTGTCATATGTATGACAGGAAAAAAATTCGTTCGGCCCAAAATGTCACGGATGTATCTTTTTTTTGTAGTGTGAGCCAGCTCGTGTCCACTAACCAGAGCGCGTTCATCGCTGGTCACTGTGTGCATGATAACTTCATGCTTGTCCAGCAGGCTGCTCGCCAACTACACAACCTGCGGGCACCTAGGGTGCTCCTCAAGCTCGACATCGCGCGCGCTTTCGACACAGTCTCCTAGCCCTTCATCATCGACGTCCTTCATCACCTGGGCTTCCATAGGCACTGGATCAAATGGATCACCATCCTACTCTCCACCTCCAGCACGTGCGTTCTCATCAACGGGTCCCCTGGTCCCCCGATCACCCTTGCCTGCGACCTGCGGCAAGGAGACCCTATCTCCCCGATGCTATTCACGATGGCCATCAATGTCCTCAACTCCTTACTTGTGCATGCCCATCGGCGTGGACTTCTGCAACGTCTCACCGCCCGCCATGCTGCATCGAGCATTTCTCTCTACGCCGACGACATTGTCGTGTTCTGACACCCCTCCCCCCGTGACCTACGGGTCATCCATGAGCTACTGCGAGTCTTTGGGGCGGCATCCGGGCTTTGCACTAACTTCTCGAAGTGCTCGGCCATGCCCATTCACTATGGGGAAGAGGAGATCGCATGCATCCAGAGCGTGATGGCCTGCACCATGGTGAGCTTCCCCATCGTCTACCTTGGCATCCCCCCATCCGTGCGGAAGCCGTCGTCGTCTTCCTTGATGCCCATCGTCGAAAAGTTGTCTAAGAAGCTATCAACATGGCACGCAACTCTCCTCTCTCGTGGTGAACGCCTTGCCCTAGTTCGCCATGTGTTATTTGCGATCCCCTCACACATCATGGTCGCCGTCGCCATCTGCTCTCCGGTGCTCAAGCAGGTCAATCGCATCATCAGAGAGTTCCTCTGGCACGGCAGGAAGGACACCCAGAGTGGGCATGGCCCTGTCAACTGGCAGCGCGTCTGCCGCCCTCTCGAGCTCGGCGGCCTCGGCATCCAGGACCTACACCGCCAAGGCATTGCGCTGAGTGTGCGCTGGTTGTGGCTCCAACGCACCGACCCCACTAGACCTTGGGTGCATCTTCATCTCCCGAGCGACCCCGACGCCTTCGCTATCTTTCGGGCCTCGACTTCCTGGGACGTCGGCGACGGGCAGACCTGCCGGTTCTGGTCTGACCACTGGATCAATGGCCAGACAGTGTTTGATGTGGCCCCCTCCCTCCACTACTAGGAAAACGCTTATAGATAGAAGTTTACCAGTAGCGTTTGTTTATGACCCCACGCTACTAGTAGTTAGTAGTAGCGCTGCCTCGAAAGAGCGCTACGGGTAACTGTTAGCAGCAACGCCTGTTATCTAGCACCACGCTACTGCTAAGTGTAAAACACCACACCCCCTGATCAATAAATGTTAGCAGCGCTTTTCTCCCAACCAGCGCTACAGCTTGTGGGCTTAGCAGTAGCGCTGGACCATTGCTCGCGCTGCTGTTAAGCCCACTACCTCCCCCGCGCGCCCCCGGCCCGGCCTCATCTCTCACTCACACTCCGCACTCCTCCCTCACCCCCCCGCGCGCTACCATCGACCCCCGCACACTGCCGGCCCTCCTTCCTGCGTCGGCCGCCCTCGCCCGCGACGGCCCTCCTCCCGGCCGGCCGCCCAGCTCCCCCGTGTCGGCCTCCTCCTCCGCCCGCTGCCCCGACCCCCGCGCCGGCCCTCCTCCACCGATAGGTACTCCTACCTCCTTCCTCCTCCTCCCTTCCTCCCTAGTTATAGTTATTAGAGTAGTTATTTTGAATCCTATGTAGTTGAAAAAATGTAGGTTATTAGAGTAATGTAGGTTATGATCGAACCCTTGCTAGGACAGATTAGGTATGAACCCTAGTTAATTCGTATGAACCCTAGGTTTTTAAATTTAGCTAGGTTTTAATGTTAGGACAAAAATTCAGCTAGGTTTTAAATTAGGTGTAGTTAATAGAATTTAGGTGTTTTAAGTGTATTTAAGAGAGTTTTAGGTGTTTTAGTTGTTTTAGGTGTAGTTAACAGAATTTTAGGTGTTTTAGTTGTTTTAGGTGTAGTTAACAGAATTCTAGGTATTTTTTTAGTTAAAGCAATTGTTGTTACTTTTTTAGTTAAAGCATTTTTTCCTGTGATATGCAAATTTGCAGTGGACATGTCATGTTTTGAACATGTCACATTTTGGACATGTCATATTTTTCCGAGTGGCCTATGTTTTGCCAGAAATGTCAATTCGTTTACGTTCTGGCAAATTTCAGGCGCTCGATATGTCCTGTTTTTAGCAAGGGTCATGCCAAATTTTGCTAAGTGTTTATTAATTTTGTTTTCATAATTAAGCATTTTGTTCTCGACGTCGACGATGCCTATCCCGCATCCTCGTTGTTGACTTGGTGGAGGACTCCTGGTTGAGCCAAGGGGCCATGTCCGGGACTGGGCTCCGCCGGGCTGGTACTGGGTTGTGCTACCTTCTGGTGAGCGCAGCTTAGTGAGGAGCCAGCCCGTCGTCGACCCAGAGCTTCTTTGGTGGCGGTCACATGGGCCTGCATCGGTGGAGAGGCTTGAGTCCCCCACGCAGGTTGTACAACACCATGTCACGGAGGAGAACGCGCACGTCCAATGCTACTTGGTTGCATTGGCGAACGGGCGGTTCTCCAATACCTGGCAGTTTCTTTGGGGATCTCACCGGAGCTATGTTGCGGTGATGGTTCCTTCTCTTTGGGTGTCCACCGCGGCACACTGAACCTAGAGGAGCTATTATTCGAGATGTATTACTGATATTATATGATGATCTTTGCTACAAACTACTATATATGTATTCGATGATGGCTTATTAATTACCTATTAGTTATTTGCTTATTGAATGAAAAAGATGAGCGCGGTTTGTGCTACAAACTACTATATATGTATTCATGATGGATTATATGATGCCATGCAAGTCGCTATGTCTTGGAGAAGATGGGTTTTGAAGATCATGAAAGCACGGAGACAAAGATAATTCAACTAAGGACCCATCATGGTTATGATTTTGCTGTAAAACTATACAATTATGTGAACTCATCCAATTTTGGTTGCCCGAATTGGGAAGCCCTTTCCAAGGCGTATGATTTTCATGAGGGTATGCTTCTCACCTTCGATCTTGGTGATCCTGACATCGACGAAAATGATACGACCATTTGGGTCCTTGTTGACACGCTTCCAGTTCTACCGCTGTGTGAGTTTCTTAAACATATTTACTAAGTAATTTATATTGTTTATTTCAAAATATTTGACAGCTTATTTCCATTGACAGCTTATTTTCATTCTTCAAAAAATGTACGGAAGATGGTAGACAGAACCTACTACTACAATGATGAAGCACAATTAACTTATAAGGAGAAAGATGGTCTTATCACATTTTTTACTGATCTTGGGAATTACAATAGCTATTATCGAACTCCTCAAAATTATGGTCCATATGTGCCACTAGTGCACGCGGTGTGCTACGGTAACATCAATGGAGATATCATGGTAAGATTTTCTACTATTACGACATCCATGCATCTTTTGCATAAATTTTTCTAAAACTGAACTACATTGCTAACTACAAAGTTATTACTATGTTTTTGAACAGAAAATCCCGATGGATTGTGTGCCTCATCTGATGTTGCCAAGAGGTCGCGTTGATGTTATGAGCTTACGGCCACCATGGCCAGGTCAGCCACAGTATCCACATCACTCCTGTCCATACCGGATTTCTAAAAGCAAGGAAGCCATGATAATAAATGATTGGAAAAAATATTTCAACCATCGTAGAGAGCTACTTGGAAGCAACATTGTGCGTAGGCCAAGACTTGGAGACAGGATGATCTTCGTTCTGTTGGGGAACGTTGCAGAAAATAAATTTTTTCCTATGGTTTCACCAAGATCCATCTATGAGTTCATCTAAGCAACGAGTCATGGGAGAGAGATTGCATCTACATACCACTTGTAGATCGTGTGCGAAAGCGTTCAAGAGAACGGTGATGATGGAGTCGTACTCGCCGTGATTCAAATCACTGATGACCAAGTGCCGAACGGACAGCACCTCCGCGTTCAACACACGTACGGAGCGGATGACGTCTCCTCCTTCTTGATCCAGCAAGGGGGAAGGAGAGGTTGATGATGATCCAGCAGCACAACGGCGTGGTGGTGGATGCAGCAGAACTCCGGCAGGGCTTCGCCAAGCGGCTGCGGGAGAAGGACGAGGTGTAGCAGGGGGAGGGAGGCGCCAAGACACATGGTGCGTCTGCCCTCCCCCCTGCCCTACTTTATATAGGCCCCTAGGGGGGCGCCGACCCTGGGAGATGCAATCTCCCAAGGGGGGCAGCGGCCAGGGGGGTGGAGTGCCCCCCAAGGCAAGTGGTGCCCCCCCCCATCACCTAGGGTTTCCAACCCTAGGCGCAGGGGGGCCCAAGGGGGGCGCACCAGCCCACTAGGGGCTGGTTCACCTCCCACTTCAGCCCATGGGGCCCTCCGGGATAGGTGGCCCCACCCGGTGGACCCCCGGGACCCTTCCGGTGGTCCCGGTACAATACCGGGTGACCCCGAAACTTTCCCGATGGCCGAAACAACACTTTCTATATATAATTCTTTACCTCCGGACCATTCCGGAACTCCTCGTGACGTCCGGGATCTCATTCGGGACTCCAAACAACATTCGGTTTGCTGCATATTCATATTCATACAACCCTAGCGTCACCGAACCTTAAGTGTGTAGACCCTACGGGTTCGGGAGACACGTAGACATGACCGAGACGGCTCTCCGGTCAATAACCAACAGCGGGATCTGGATACCCATGTTGGCTCCCACATGCTCCTCGATGATCTCATCTGATGAACCACGATGTCGAGGATTCAAGCAACCCCGTATACTATTCCCTTTGTCAGACGGTATGTTACTTGCCCAAGACTCGATCGTCGGTATCCCAATACCTCGTTCAGTCTCGTTACCGGCAAGTCACTTTACTCGTACCGTAATGCATGATCCCGTGACCAGACACTTGGTCACTTTGAGCTCATTATGATGATGCACTACTGAGTGGGCCCAGTGATACCTCTCCGTTATACGGAGTGACAAATCCCAGTCTCGATCCGTGTCAACCCAACAGACACTTTCGGAGATACCTGTAGTGCACCTTTATAGTCACCCAGTTACGTTGTGACGTTTGGTACACCCAAAGCACTCCTACGGTATCCGGGAGTTACACGATCTCATGGTCTAAGGAAAAGATACTTGACATTGGAAAAGCTCTAGCAAAACGAACTACACGATCTTGTGCTATGCTTAGGATTGGGTCTTGTCCATCACATCATTCTCCTAATGAGTGATCCCGTTATCAACGACATCTAATGTCCATAGTCAGGAAACCATGACTATCTGTTGATCAACGAGCTAGTCAACTAGAGGCTTACTAGGGGCATATTATGGTCTATGTATTCACACGTGTATTATGATTTCTGGATAATACAATTATAGCATGAATAAAGACAATTATCATGAACAAGGAAATATAATAATAATCCTTTTATTATTGCCTCTAGGGCATATTTCCAACAGTCTCCCACTTGCACTAGAGTCAATAGTCTAGTTACATTGTGATGAATCGAACACCCATAGAGTCCTGGTGTTGATCATGTTTTGCTCGCGAGAGAGGTTTAGTCAACGGATCTGCGACATTTAGATCCATATGTACTTTGCAAATATCTATGTCTCCATCTTAAACATTTTCACGGATGGAGTTGAAGCGACGCTTGATGTCCCTGGTCTTCTTGTGAAACCTGGGCTCCTTGGCAAGGGCAATAGCTCCAGTGTTGTCACAGAAGAGTTAGATCGGCCCCGACGCATTGGGTATGACTCGTAGGTCGGTGATGGACTCCTTCACCCAAATTGCTTCACGTGCTGCCTCCGAGGCTGCCATGTACTCCGCTTCACATGTAGATCCCGCCACGACGCTCTTCTTGCAGCTGCACCAGCTTACTGCTCCACCATTCAACATATACACGTATCCGGTTTGTGACTTAGAGTCATCCAGATCTGTGTCGAAGCTAGCGTCGACGTAACCCTTTACGGCGAGCTCTTTGTCACCTCCATAAATGAGAAACATGTCCTTTGTCCTTTTCAGGTACTTCAGGATATTCTTGACCGCTGTCCAGTGTTCCTTGTCGGGATTACTTTGGTACCTTCCTACCAAACTTACGGCAAGGTTTACATCAGGTCTGGTACACAACATGGCATACATAATAGATCCTATGGCTGAAGCATAGGGGATGACACTCATCTCTTCTTTATCTTTTGCCGTGGTCGGGCATTGAGCCGAGCTCAATCTCACACCTTGCAATACAGGCAAGAACCCCTTCTTGGACTGATCCATTTTGAACTTCTTCAAAATCTTATCAAGGTATGTGCTTTGTGAAAGACCTATGAGGCGTCTTGATCTATCCCTATAGATCTTGATGCCTAATATGTAAGCAGCTTCTCCAAGGTCCTTCATTGAAAAACACTTATTCAAGTAGGCCTTAATGCTGTCCAAAAGTTCTATATCATTTCCCATCAAAAGTATGTCATCTACATATAATATGAGAAATGCTACAGAGCTCCCACTCACTTTCTTGTAAACGCAGGCTTCTCCATAAGTCTGCATAAACCCAAACGCTTTGATCATCTCATCAAAGCGAATGTTCCAACTCCGAGATGCTTGCACCAGCCCATAAATGGATCGCTGGAGCTTGCATACTTTGTTAGCATTCTTAGGATCGACAAAACCCTCCGGCTGCATCATATACAGTTCTTCCTTAAGATGCCCGTTAAGGAATGCCGTTTTGACATCCATCTGCCATATCTCATAATCATAGTATGCGGCAATTGCTAACATGATTCAGATGGACTTCAGCTTCGCTACGAGAGAGAATGTCTCATCGTAGTCAACCCCTTGAACTTGTCGATAACCCTTAGCGACAGGTCGAGCTTTATAGACGGTACTATTACCATCCGCGTCCGTCTTCTTCTTAAAGATCCATTTGTTTTCTATCGCTCGCTGATCATCGGGCAAGTCAGTCAAAGTCCATACTTTGTTTTCATACATGGATTCTATCTCGGATTGCATGGCTTCAAGCCATTTGTTGGAATCTGGGCCCGCCGTCGCTTCTTCATAGTTCCAAGGTTCACCGTTGTCTAACAACATGATTTCCAGGACAGGGTTGCCATACCACTCTGGTGTGGAACGTGTCCTTGTGGACCTACGAGGTTCTGTAGCAACTTGATCCGAAGTACCTTGATCATCATCATTAATTTCCTCTCCAGTTGGTGTAGGCACCACAGGAACATTTTCCTGAGATGTACTACTTTCCGGTTCAAGAGGTAGTACTTCATCGAGTTCTACTTTCCTCCCACTTACTTCTTTCGAGAGAAACTCTTTTTCCAGAAAGGATCCGTTCTTGGCAACAAAGGTCTTGCCCTCGGATCTTAAGTAGAAGGTATACCCAATGGTTTCCTTGGGGTATCCTATGAAGACGCACTTTTCCGACTTGGGTTCGAGCTTTTCAAGTTGTAATTTCTTGACATAAGCATCGCATCCCCAAACTTTTAGAAACGACAACTTAGGTTTCTTCCCAAACCATAATTCATATGGTGTCGTCTCAACAGATTTAGACGGTGCCCTATTTAAAGTGAATGTAGCTGTCTCTAGAGCGTATCCCCAAAATGATAGCGGTAAATCGGTAAGAGACATCATAGACCGCACCATATCCAATAGAGTGCGATTACGACGTTCGGACACACCGTTACGCTGAGGTGTTCCAGGCGGCGTGAGTTGTGAAACGATTCCACATTTCCTTAAGTGTGTACCAAATTCGTGACTTAAGTATTCTCCTCCATGATCTGATCGTAGGAACTTTATCTTTCGGTCACGTTGATTCTCTACCTCATTCTGAAATTCCTTGAACTTTTCAAAGGTTTCAGACTTGTGTTTCATTAAGTAGACATACCCATATCTACTCAAGTCATCAGTGAGAGTGAGAACATAACGATATCCTCCGCGAGCCTCAACACTCATTGGACCGCACACATCGGTATGTATGATTTCCAATAAGTTGGTTGCTCGCTCCATTGTTCCGGAGAACGGAGTCTTGGTCATTTTGCCCATGAGGCATGGTTCGCATGTGTCAAATGATTCATAATCGAGAGACTCTAAAATTCCATCAGCATGGAGCTTCTTCATGCGCTTGACACCAATGTGACCAAGGCGGCAGTGCCACAAGTATGTGGGACTATCGTTATCAACTTTACAACTTTTGGTATTCACGCTATGAATGTGTGTAACATTACGTTCAAGATTCATTAAGAATAAACCATTTACCATCGGGGCATGACCATAAAACATATCTCTCATATAAATAGAACAACCATTATTCTCGGATTTAAATGAGTAGCCATCTCGTATTAAACGAGATCCAGATACAATGTTCATGCTCAAACTTGGCACTAAATAACAATTATTGAGGTTCATAACTAATCCCGTAGGTAAATGTAGAGGTAGCGTGCCGACGGCGATCACATCGACCTTGGAACCATTCCCGACGCACATCGTCACCTCGTCCTTCGCCAGTCTCCGCTTATTCCGCAGCTCCTGCTGTGAGTTACAAATATGAGCAACGACACCGGTATCAAATACCCAGGAGTTACTACGAGTACTGGTAAGGTAGACATCAATTACATGTATATCAAATATACCTTTAGTGTTGCCGGCCTTCTTGTCCGCTAAGTATTTGGGGCAGTTCCGCTTCCAGTGACCCTTCCCCTTGCAATAAAAGCACTCAGTCTCAGGCTTGGGTCCATTCTTTGACTTCTTCCCGGCAACTGGCTTACCGGGCGCGGCAACATCCTTGCCGTCCTTCTTGAAGTTCTTCTTACCCTTGCCCTTCTTGAACTTAGTGGTCTTATTGACCATCAACACTTGATGTTCTTTCTTGATTTCAACCTCTGCTGACTTCAGCATTGAAAATACTTCAGGAATGGTCTTCACCATCCCCTGCATATTGTAGTTCAACACAAAGCTCTTGTAGCTCGGTGGGAGCGACTGAAGGATTCTGTCAATGACCGCCTCGTCCGGGAGGTTGATCTCCAGCTGGGATAGACGGTTGTGCAACCCAGACATTTTGAGTATGTGCTCACTGACAGAACTGTTTTCCTCCATCTTACAACTATAGAACTTGTCGGAGACTTCATATCTCTCGACCCGGGCATGAGCTTGAAAAACCATTTTCAGCTCCTCGAACATCTCATATGCTCTGTGTTTCTCAAAACGCTTTTGGAGCCCCGGTTCTAAGCTATAAAGCATGCCGCACTGAACGAGGGAGTAATCATCAGCATGTGACTGCCAAACGTTCATAACGTCTTGGTTCTCTGGGATGGGTGCTTCACCTAGCGGTTCATCTAGGACATATGCTTTCTTGGCTGCTATGAGGATGATCCTCAGGTTCCGGACCCAGTCCGAATAGTTGATGCCATCATCTTTCAGCTTGGTTTTCTCTAGGAACGCGTTGAAGTTCATGTTGACATGAGCGTTGGCCATTTGATCTACAAGACATATTTTGCAAAAGTTTTAGACTAAGTTCATGATAATTAAGTTCATCTAATCAAATTATTTAATGAACTCCCACTCAGATTAGACATCCCTCTAGTCATCTAAGTGTTACACGATCCGAGTCGACTAGGCCGTGTCCGATCATCACGTGAGACGGACTAGTCATCATCGGTGAACATCTCCATGTTGATCGTATCTTCCATACGACTCATGTTCGACCTTTCGGTCTCTTGTGTTCCGAGGCCATGTCTGTACATGCTAGGCTCGTCAAGTTAACCCTAAGTGTTCTGCATGTGTAAAATTGTCTTACACCCGTTGTATGTGAACGTAAGGATCTATCACACCCGATCATCACGTGGTGCTTCGAAACGACAAACTTTAGCAACGGTGCACAGTTAGGGGGAACACTTTCTTGAAATTATTATAAGGGATCATCTTATTTACTACCGCCGTTCTAAGTAAACAAGATGCATAAAACATAATAAACATCACATGCAATTATATAGTAGTGACATGATATGGCCAATATCATATAGCTCCTTCGATCTCCATCTTCGGGGCTCCATGATCATCTTCGTCACCGGCATGACACCATGATCTCCATCATTGTGTCTTCATGAAGTTGTCACGCTGACTACTTCTACTTCTATGGCTAACGCTTTAGCAATAAAGTAAAGTAATTTACATGGCGTTCTTCAATGACACGCAGGTCATACAAAAAATAAAGACAACTCCTATGGCTCCTGCCGGTTGTCATACTCATCGACATGCAAGTCGTGATTCCTATTACAAGAACATGATCTCATACATCACAATATATCGTTCATCATTCATCACAACTTCTGGCCATATCACATCACATGATAATTGCTGCAAAAACAAGTTAGACGTCCTCTAATTGTTGTTGCATCTTTTATGTGGCTGCAATTGGGTTCTAGCAAGAACGTTTTCTTACCTACGAATAACCACAACGTGATTTTGTCAACTTCTATTTACCCTTCATAAGGACCCTTTTCATCGAATCCGCTCCAACTAAAGTAGGAGAGACAGACACCCGCTAGCCACCTTATGCAACTAGTGCATGTTAGTCGGTGGAACCTGTCTCACGTAAGCGTATGTGTAAGGTCGGTCCGGGCCGCTTAATCCCACAATACCGCTGAAGCAAGAAAAGACTAGTAGTGGCAAGCAAGTTGACAAGATCTACGCCCACACCAAAATTGTGTTCTACTCGTGCAATAGAGAACTACGCATAGACCTAGCTCCTGATGCCACTGTTGGGGAACGTTGCAGAAAATAAAAATTTTCCTACGGTTTCACCAAGATCCATCTATGAGTTCATCTAAGCAACGAGTCATGGGAGAGAGATTGCATCTACATACCACTTGTAGATCGCGTGCGGAAGCGTTCAAGAGAACGGTGATGATGGAGTCGTACTCGCCGTGATTCAAATCACCGATGACCAAGTGCCGAACGGACAACACCTCCGCGTTCAACACATGTACGGAGCGGATGACGTCTCCTCCTTCTTGATCCAGCAAGGGGGAAGGAGAGGTTGATGATGATCCAGTAGCACAACGACGTGGTGGTGGATGCAGCAGAACTCCGGCAGGGCTTCGCCAAGCGGCTGCGGGAGGAGGACGAGGTGTAGCAGGGGGAGGGAGGCGCCAAGACACAGGGTGCGGCTGCCCACCCCCCTGTCCTCCTTTATATAGGCCCCCAGGGGGGGCGCCGGCCCTGGGAGATGCAATCTCCCAAGGGGGGCGGCGGCCAGGGGGGTGGAGTGCCCCCCAAGGCAAGTGGTGCGCCCCCCCCCCCCACCTAGGGTTTCCAACCCTAGGTGCAGGAGGGCCCAAGGGGGGCGCACCAGCCCACTAGGGGCTGGTTCACCTCCCACTTCAGCCCACGGGGCCCTCCGGGATAGGTGGCCCCACCCGGTGGACCCCCGGGACCCTTCCGGTGGTCCCGGTACAATACCGGGTGACCCCGAAACTTTCCCGATGGCCGAAACAACACTTCCTATATATAATTCCTTACCTACGGACCATTCCGGAACTCCTCGTGATGTCCGGGATCTCATCCGGGACTCCGAACAACATTCGGTTTGCTGCATATTCATATTCATACAACCCTAGCGTCACCGAACCTTAAGTGTGTAGACCCTACGGGTTCGGGAGACACGTAGACATGACCGAGACGGCTCTCCGGTCAATAGCCAACAGCGGGATCTGGATACCCATGTTGGCTCCCACATGCTCCTCGATGATCTCATTGGATGAACCACGATGTCGAGGATTCAAGAAACCCCGTATACTATTCCCTTTGTCAGACGGTATGTTACTTGCCCGAGACTCGATCGTCGGTATCCCAATACCTCGTTCAGTCTCGTTACCGGCAAGTCACTTTACTCATACCGTAATGCATGATCCCGTGGCCAGACACTTGGTCACTTTGAGCTCATTATGATGATGCACTACCGAGTGGGCCCAGTGATACCTCTCCGTTATACGGAGTGACAAATCCCAGTCTCGATCCGTGTCAACCCAACAGACACTTTCGGAGATACCTGTAGTGCACCTTTATAGTCACCCAGTTACGTTGTGACGTTTGGTACACCCAAAGCACTCCTACGGTATCCGGGAGTTACACGATCTCATGATCTAAGGAAAAGATACTTGACATTGGAAAAACTCTAGCAAAACGAACTACACGATCTTGTGCTATGCTTAGGATTGGGTCTTATCCATCACATCATTCTCCTAATGATGTGATCCCGTTATCAACAACATCTAATGTCCATAGTCAGGAAACCATGACTATCTGTTGATCAACGAGCTAGTCAACTAGAGGCTTACTAGGGACATATTATGGTCTATGTATTCACACGTGTATTACGATTTCTGGATAATACAATTATAGCATGAATAAAGACAATTATCATGAACAAGGAAATATAATAATAATCCTTTTATTATTGCCTCTAGGGCATATTTCCAACACGTTCTTCATTATGGAGAGTTCAGTTTCCTTAATGAAGAGTCAATGCCTATCTTGTTTTATGATATTTTACCTAAGAGAGGGTAGAGTAGGTCCTATGAGAGGAGTAGGTCCTAGGTAGAATGTGTTATTATGTGCTATAATGTGTTAGAGTTGATGAGGAGGATGAGGAGTTGTGATTATGACTAGTGACCAACTTGTTATATATATGATGTCTCATTGACGAACATTGTTTGGTGGTGATGACTAGTGGTAATGAATATGCTATTTAAACAGACTAGTTCATGATGACTTGTTATTGTATAAAAGATATATCTGTTTAAACATGTACAGTGCCAAAATATTAAAAAAAGACATAAATGTTAGCAGTAGCGCTGGCCTAAAAACGCGCTACTAGTACTTGAACTTAGTAGTAGCGCTGGTCTAGAAACGCGCTACTGCTACAAAATAGTTGTAGCGCCGTAGCAGTAGCGCTGGTGGCCGCGCTACTGGTAGCAAAAAAACCAGCGTTACTGGTAAGCTTTTCTCTAGTAGTGCTCTTACCCCTTGTCCCACGCCGTCGGCGGAAACACACGGTCACGGAGGCGCTCCACGATCGCAGTTGGATCGCCGATCTTCGCAGCGCCCTAACCCCTGGTGCACTCGCCGACTATGTGAACCTGTGGAGATTGCTACAACCGATTACACTATCCAGTCCCCCCGACTTCTTGAAATGGAGATGGACTACGAATGCCAAGTACTCGGTCAAGTCTTGCTACCTGGCCATGTACGCTGGCTCCACCTCGGCCCCCTTCTGGCGCTTGACTTGGAAATGCTGGGCCCCCTGCGAGTCAAAATCTTCACTTGGCTCGCCGACCTCGACCGTTGCTGGACTGCAGCTAGACTTGCTCGGCATGGCCTGCCGCACAACGACCGCTGTGTCCTTTGCGATCAGGCCGAGGAGACCATGCAACACATCATCATTGGCTGTCCTTTCTCTTGGCAAATCTGGCATGATGTGCTCGCCTGGGTGCGTGCCACTACCCACCCTCCGTCTGGAGACGAAGACTTCCTCACCTGGTGCACGACGGCCATCGCTGGATCCCCCTCTGGCCTTCGCAAGGGCCTTGCCACGCTAGCCACGCTTACCGACTGGTGCATATGGAAGCACCGCAACTGCTGCGTGTTCGACGGCGATACCCCCTCCATCTCGACGCTATTGGCGTCTATTCAAGACGAGGCCCGGACCTGGGCTCGAGCCGGTGCGCGCGGACTCAACCTTTTGCTGGCATAGGCGTGTATGTATGTAATATTGTGGGCTGAGCATCCCACCCTCAAAAAGGCTCTCCTGTACCCCCCCTTCTATCGATGAAATGATACGCACTTTTGCGTATTCACGAAAAAACATACTGGACATTGAGAGCTACTGCCAATATGGCGGTTTACAAGGACACAAAGACATGAGATAGCATTGTGCAAACACCTCCATAGAATTTTTTTGATCTAGCTACTGGAGTGGAGTATGTTTGGGACGCACATGCATTTGTTTTCCTTTCTTGTTTTATTGAATGTAGCGGCGTGCACATGCATTCCTCGTGTCTCCGTTTGACCACGGCGAGTGACGATGTGCTGTTGGCAAGGAGAAAAAAGGAAACCACGACGAATGCGTGCGCCTCTCTCATCGAATGATTGTGTTTTTGTCTCCGAGTCGACACGATGTGCTGGCCGTCCGTCGTATCCCAGGACTGTGCTGAGTTTGTGTTAACAGTAGATAGTGTTTTTTTTTCGAGGTAACAGTAGATAGTGTTGTCATCATTTTGAGATGGTCGTGTAGTATTAAGAAGTACTGCTACTAGTAGAATATAATTCATGTATATTTGAGATGTGGATTCATATATTTATGGAGGAAACTATCATTTTCTTAATTTTGGTTAGATTTATTATGCAGCTAGCAACTAACCAATTATTACATGCCTCAATAATCCGGGTGGACATGGTGACATCATATTTTTTAGGCATGACAAAACTGATGTTTTTTAAGGCAATTTATATTGGCGTGATGATGAAAAATTTAGTGTGCAAGCACGACAATTTTTTGACAAAAAATAAACTGAGGCGAGGTTGCCATCATCAGAGAATATAATTTGCTATGAAAACGTTTAATTTGTCATGGTCAAAAAATCCGACACGAGTGTAGTGTAGTGGAGTCCAAATCTTATCACTGTGAAGGTCGCCAAGTCCAGTTATGAGTGCACAATCGTGTGCCACCGAAGAGAATTTAGAGAGCGGCTAGGCTTCGGACAAGTCTTGGATATGCGTCGCTACAAGTGTAGGCGATCGGCACAGTTGCGTCCTTGCGGTGTTTATAGTTCGTAAGTATACGTATTCATCGTCTTTGCTCGCATTACCACATGAAGACAAAAAATGGTCCTGCAATGTGGACAAAAATCCAACTGATGCGACATTCCATTTAGCTCGGTGATGACCGTGTTTTATTTATTCGCTCACGGCACGGATACCAAATCATAATGCGATTGCAAAGTTAATTACCGGAGTATACTGTGTTTTGTGGTCGTCTGACAGGGCGGTGCCACAGATGTTGATTGAGGCGGCGAGCGATTGGCAATGGCATCATCGCCGGCTCGGCAGTTTCCTGGTCAAAGTAAATGAGCCCACCACTCTCCGGCCACCTGCCCCCCTCTCCTTCTCCGCGTTCCCACATCAAAAGACAGGACAAATGGTTGAGCTTTTCTCATGGGAAGGAGGGAGGGAGGGATGCCACTAGTAAACTGCGTCGCTGCAGGGGCTCACATGCTGCCGCAGTAGTGGTGATGCACTAGTCGTAGTCCCGCACCTTTATTGCTTCGGGCAGTACAGATCTTGGGGATCCTCCACGCACCACTCGTACTCGCGCCAAACCTCGGAGGAAGGCAGCAC
>NC_057801.1:199467989-199478637 GCF_018294505.1 Triticum aestivum | reverse complement strand
CTCTCTCTCTCTCGTTTTGTGGTAGAATGCGGAGGATGGCGCCCCAAGAACTCTAGGGTTCCTGGCCCTTCTTCTTTCTCGTTTTTTCCCCTGCAAGTGTCCTGGTAAATCCTTTCGCCTGGCCCGCTCTAGGCTCTGCCACACATTCTTCTTGGCCTGAGAGTTGAAGAAATGTGCTGCTTTGTTGCGATTTCTTAGGCAGTTTTTTGGGTTGTTAGCTGGTAGTAGTAGAGTATTTCTGTGCTATTTGAGAAACATCCTCATATGGATAGGGGAATTCGGTGGTTATTTTAACTGTTTGCTAGGGTTTACGATTTGTTCAATTTGACCTCAGGGCAGTTAAGGGATCAAATGACCTTTTTATTCCAACTACCACCTCCTGGCCACCTCCATCTCCTTTTGTCCTTTTTATTTATTTATTTACTTTCATGTGGGTGGAAAGCAGGGCATTGCCTGTGATGAATTACCTGTTGCTGACATGATGCCTGTGAAATTTGAGCGCCGGTGAAGGCCAGGTGGCTGGTCAAGCCGCAGATTTTCCGTGGCAAAATAGAGAAAAGCCCCTCCATAGCTTTCTTCTGTATCCAATTTCTTCAACTGCTTGTCCTTGGCTATTTAATTAGTCAGCAGTCGCTATTCCCTCGCAAAAGCCAGAAACTTGGAAGATATCATAGTCTATACATACAGCCAAAAACTACTAATTTTTTGTATGTTTCTTTCCATCTGTAGAGTGGTACGAATAGCTTTCTGCTGAGTTGTACTGATTCATAGGTTCCTCTTTGTTCCTATCCAGGATCTTGAGTCCAGAGTCAAGAACTCAAGACAGACATCGACTCTTAAAGGAAAATAACTTCTTTAATTATGTTATAGGGAAGAATAAAAATATATAATGTAAGCAGCCTTCTTTCTTTGTTTTGACCAGGAAGTTATGTTTGCTCACTTGAATTTGTGTATGATATATCGTCTGACCATTTTAGTATGCTTATTCGTCCCTCTGTTTTTTCTTTTTTCAGAAGAACAAGATGCCTCAAGACAGTTTCAGATCAGTGGTTTGCAGGTCCCTTTCAAAGAGTCATCCCTCCAGCTCCAGGAGCAAAGATGGCGGCTATCCTGAAAGGACTCAGTGTGATGCCCCTTATGTTGTCACACTACGACCCACAGTCTGCCGAAGCTGCCAAAGCCAGGATTGGCGCCCCTCGCAAATCAACCGGGAGGAGAGGTCCATCTTATCGCAAAGAGATTACGTGATGGGTTCCACACTCTCGAGGCATTTTGCCGAGGACCTCCTTAGGGGTGCTATGGACCTCCAGGACTCCCTTGTGATGCTTGAGAAGTTCCAAACAGTGTCACAGAGCATGCGGCAATCGACTAAGCAGAGAAGGCCAGGGAATGGCGAGGAATCATTTGACGTGACCGGAATCCATGAAGCACTCTTCGAAGCATCAACCGCCAAGAAGCTGGTCCCTGGAAGTGTCAGCTGTAGATTCGATGGGCAACTAAGGAATTCTACCGACGAGCTGAAGAGAGTGATCAAGGACAGCCTTTACAGGGTGAAACTCTTGTCAGTGTCCTCCAATGGTGAGCAGCAGGCCTCCTTGAGTCAGTCATCACAGAGCACGCCAAACAATACCGCCGTATCCAAGTCTACTAAGCAGAAGAAGGTGGTGCCAAGATCATTATCGTGTCCACCTGTGCAACCTGACAAGTCCAAAACCCCAAGTTTGGTACCAACAAATAAAACCCCGAGTTTGGTAGCAAGGCTCATGGGCCTTGAAGGTTTGCCCCCACACAAGGGAAATACCGCCAAGAAAGATAAGACACTGAAGACAGTAACTTCACCAAGGGCGCAGTTTGATATTGACATGCCTAAGTCAAAACCACTACCAGCAGAAAAGCTACCAAGACAGTCGTTAGGAAAGGACTTGCAACGTAAGGGGAAGGCAGGGCAGGAAATGATGAAGACAACCCAAGTCAAGAGGCTTTTAAATACCATGAATTCTGATGAGCGCAAGGTCCAGCAGCACAATGTTCAGATGGATTTTCCTTATTTTCATGAGCACACCCTTCCTTCGCAAGATACCTCAGCGGCTACTGAAGTTGGCTCGGTGAAATCAATCCAAAGAGAACAAAGGATGGGCCAAGCTCAAACCAGAACCCCCAAGGATGTGAAGGTTGTATCTCATATAACCCGAAAGCAGCACATAGAACAAAAAATTGAGATCAACAGTAGAAGCAGCAATAAACAGAAATATCATTTGGCTGATAGGAAGGGAGAAAGGAGGAAGGATGTGAAGGCTAAGGCAGCATCAGCATCTCACACTAAAGCTAAACTAGTGAAGAAGACTGAGAAGAAATCGGTTGCATCAAGTAGCAATCCTTCAACATGCCGTACAATGAAGCCGGTCTTACGAAGAACACCTGGTAGTTCCAGAGAGAAAATAGTGTCAAGTAGAAATGTGAACAACTCAATTATTGATGACATTGTGGTAAGCATCCTTCACTATATAGCATAGCCTGAAAATCTTTCATGCTATTTGAGACACAAAACTGCTTTGAAGTTGGTAAAAGAATGACCACAAAGCGAGAACCTTTTGAAATCGAAATCTTCAGATTCATAACAATAAGTATCATTTGAAAGCTATTCAAATATTTGATTTTAGGCGTTTAAGTTAAATCAGACGTACCTTGAATGAAATGGTTGGTTCAAACACTTATGTCCTCGGACCTTTTTTGCTCACAATGCAGGCCTATGAGGTGCACAGAGAGTTCATCCAAACTGATTGTCCATCCACAGAACATAGTGCGACACCTAGTGATGAAAGCTGCCAGAGCGCTGATTGGGACACAGAACCTTCCATCGATGGTAATAATCACCAAACCTTTTGTTCTTCTAAAAGCATTTTCATTGCTTCTGTTTATACCACTGTTCCCAAATGGCCTAAAGTAATAATGACACCCAAGTTAACTCCAATCTACTGCTGATATGTGAATAAACTGGCCAGAAAGGAATTGCAATTTACTTCTAGGTGCCTTGGTTTGGGTTTACAATGAAACGGTTCACAAAGCACTACATCTACTGCTGATTTATAATATTATATGGTTTTGAGAATAAGTTTCACATAGCAATTAGCAATTTTGGTGATACTGAATTCAGGTAGACAATCTTACAATTTTATGGTAAATTTAAGAATATTTGGCTGCATGCTTTCTAGGATGGCCTATATGCAGCGACAAAGGGAGTACCATGGTTTTGTTCGTGGGTTGCATATTAAAATTTCTTGATGGGAGAAGAATTAATTGCATATCATCACTTGCACATCCTAGATGCTCTCCCTCGCAAAAAAGAAGAAGTTCTAACACTAACAATTCCTTTTCATGGCAGACACTCAGGAAGATTTAAGCAGGTCCAGTGAAGCTTCACCGATTTCCAGCCAAAGCAGCCCATCAATAAACAGAACACCAAAAAAGGAAGTTGAAATAAAAGACGAGATGAGTTTGCTTCTCCTAAGCAACAAGTCATTCGTTAACCAAGCAGCACAACTCATAGGCATTAACTCATATGATTATGACCATCTGATCGAGCAATACAAAGATACCAGCAAGGCTGAAATGGGAGATCGTGAACTCTACACAGACATAGCAATAGAGCAACTGGAACGAAAACATCGTCAGCAGAATAGCCTGTATTACACCGGATTCAGGACCCAGAAATGCGGAGCAACACCATACTTCTCCCTCGAGGCATTGCTAGGTGATATCAGCGATGGGACCCGAAAGCTGAAGAGCTACACTGACGACAAAGACGACCATGGCAGTGGCACCAAAGACAGTATGTCCATGAAGCTGGAGAGGGATCTTGGATGCACGGACCCGTCGATCAACAGCGCGTGGGACATGGGGTGGCAGGATTGGATCTGCATGGAGGAAACGGAGTGCTGGGTAAGGGACGCCGGGGAGGACGTTCTGTCCTTGCTCATTGAGGAGGTTGCTTTGGAAATGCTGGTAAACTGACCAGAGAAAGATGGGAAGTAGGAGAGGTTCTTGCCCTGTCGTGGAGATTTAGCTGTAGTCTGTACATCATTGGCACAGCTCGTGCTTTCAGTTGCTTTTTCTTTAAGAGTTGGTCACGTTTGTTTTTCCTGATGGGGGCTCTTTGCCTTGGTTAAGAAACTACTGTAATCTGTGCATGTTAGACTATGTATAGCTTCTGTACTTATGTACGTATTGTAACACATCCATTATATATAATGAGATAAGCTACCCCTAGAGGGTTGTGCTGGTTCCCCCAAAACTTATTGTCTTACATGGTATCACGCTAGGTTACGATCGCTTCCGCTTCCAAATCCTAATACCCGCACCGCCGCCGCCTTCACCGCCGCCATGTCGAGCGCCGCCACCACCGGTTCCACTGCTGCGGGGTTCCTCCCGGCCTCTCTTGCGGCTCTGCTCAACCTCCCGCTCGATGCCGTCGCCGTTCCGGCTCCGATCGTGACCAGGAGCATCGACTCCGTCTACTCCACGCCGCCGGCGCCCTCGCTTGGGCGCGACCTCGTGGTCCACACCGCGGCGCCGCCGTCCGCTGCGGACTCCGCGGGCGTCGTCCCGCCGCTCCTGCTGCAAGTGGATCACACCGCCCCGCTGGCGGGGTTGGCGGCGTCCACCCCGGCCGCGGGCCTTGCGGCGTCCGACCCGGCCGCGAGCTTTGCAGCGTCCGCCCTGGCTGCGGTCCCGCCTCCTCCCGCATCGGCTTCGGTGCCTCCGGCTGCCTCCATGGTGTTTGCACCCCAGGCAGCCCCCTCGATGGGATCGTCTTCGCCGCCGCCGTTTCACTTCGGTCATCTCATCACCATCAAGCTCTCCGCCGACAACTACATCTTCTGGCGTGCGCAGGTTCTCCCGCTCTTGGGGAGTCACTACCTGCTAGGCTACGTCGACGGATCGCTTCCCTGCCCACCCGCACTGGTAGACAGCGTGCACGGTCCGGTCTACAATCCGGCCCCTCGCGTCTGGACGGGGCAGGACCAGGCGAACCTCTCCTCCATCCAGGGGTCGCTCTCGCCGGCAGTTGCCGGACTTGTTGTCTTCGCGAAGACGTCTCATGAGGCCTGTACCATCCTTGAGCGAACCTTTGCAGCGCAGTCCCAGGCTCGTGTCTCTGCACTCCGTCGTCAGCTTGGAGAGTGTCAGAAGCTTGACTCCACTGCCACTGAGTTCTACAACAAGGTCAAGGGTCTCGCCGACACATTGGCCTCCATTGGACAGCCCCTCACCGACTCCGAGTTCAACTCGTTTATTGTCAACGGTCTTGATGAGGAGTATGATGCCTTAGTCGAGATCATCAACGAGCGGGGCAACTCGACACCCATGCTGGCACACGAGGTTTTCTCTTGGCTCCTTCTCACTGAGCAACGGGTCGAGACACGCCGCTCCAGGGGCACTGGCTCCCTCTCGGCCAATGCCGCCACCAAGGGTGGCCGCTCTTCTTCATCACCCCGGTCTCCCTTGGGGCTGCCACCGTCGCCCGCCTCGGCCCCCCCACCTACTGCGACCTTACCGGGGGCTGGCGGTCCACGTGTGTGCCAGCTTTGTGGCCGCGATGGGCACTGGGCCTCCAAGTGTCATAAGCGCTTCCAGCGAAGCTTCCTTGGTCTTGGCAATGACGGCAAAGATACACGCAACAATGCCCGTCAGGTCGCCATGGCTGATCGTCCCGCGCCGCAGAAGCAACAGGGACACACTCAGTCCTACTCCATCGATCCACACTGGTACATGGACTCTGGGGCGACAGAGCATCTGACCAGCGAGATGGGGAAGCTTCACACTCGTGAACCCTATCATGGCTCCGACAAGATCCACACCGCCAATGGAGCAGGTATGCACATCTCTCATATTGGTCAAGCATCTCTTCTCACTAGACATGCCAATAGGAGTCTTCAGCTTCGCAATGTTCTTCGAGTTCCATCTGTGACCCGTAATCTTCTATCAGTTCCTAAACTCACATGTGATAATAATGTGCTTTGTGAATTTCACCCTTTTGATCTTTTTATTAAGGATCGGGGCACGAGGGACATTCTTCTTAGTGGGCGGTTGTGCCAGGGCCTCTACCGTCTGGAGCATCCTGGCGTCGCCCGTGTTTTCAGTGGAGTTCGGGTCTCTCCGTCACAGTGGCATGCTCGTCTTGGTCACCCGGCCACACCTATTGTCCGTCATATTTTGCGTCGTCATGAGCTTCCTAGTTTGTCTAGTAATAAAGATGTAGCAGTGTGTGATGCTTGTCAGCAGGGGAAGAGTCATCAACTTCCTTTTTCGGAGTCCAGTCGTGAGGTGAAACATCCTTTAGAACTTGTGTTTTCAGATGTATGGGGTCCTGCTCAGACTTCTGTCAGTGGTCATAATTACTATATCAGTTTCGTTGATGCTTATAGTCGCTTTACCTGGCTTTACCTTATTAAACGCAAATCTGATGTGTTTGATATTTCTGTTCAGTTTCAAAAACATGTTGAACGTCTTCTCAAGCACAAAATTGTTCATGTCCAGTCGGACTGGGGGGCGAGTATCGCAACCTCAACTCCTTCTTTCAGTCGCTTGGGATAGCTCATCGTTTAGCATGTCCACATACACATCAGCAGAATGGTTCAGTCGAACGTAAGCATCGTCATATTGTTGAAGCTGGTCTTACTCTTTTGGCCCATGCATCTGTTCCGTTTCGGTTTTGGAGTGATGCTTTCATCACTGCATGCTTTCTCATCAACCGTACTCCCACTCGTGTTTTAAACATGAAGACTCCCATTGAGGTTCTCCTTAATGAACAACCTGATTATACCTTTTTCAAGGTATTTGGGTGTGCTTGCTGGCCGCATCTTCGTCCATATAATAAGCGCAAGCTTGAGTTTCGTTCTAAGAAGTGTGTTTTTCTTGGCTATAGCTCTCTTCATAAAGGTTACAAATGTCTTCATGTTCCCACTAATCGTGTCTATATATCTCGGGACGTCGTGTTTGATGAGCATGTTTTTCCCTTTGCCAAACTTCCTGTGTCCACTGTCGAACCACCATCTCTGCATTCATCCTCTGTTGCTTCTGACCAATTTGATGATGTTGCATACTCTCCTTTGCTGTTACCTAACCATGGTGCAGGAACCGGACGTGGGGTTCGTTTGGAGCTGTTGGAGGATTCACCATCATCATCGCCGCCTTCTGATGGGCACGTCGATCGCCCTATGTTGCATGGCATCGATTCGCGTGCCCATGCATGGTCACCCGAAGAGCCCGTCGCGCCGAGCATCTCCACTGCTCGGTCCGCTACGCCAGCGACCGCCGAGTCTCCAGCGGCTCGGCCCTCTTCGCCAGCGGCCGCCGAGTCTTCAGCGGCTCGGCCTGTCACGCCGTCTTCGCCCGCGGCTCGGCCCGTCACGCCGTCTTCGCCTGCAGCTCGGGTCCGCGACGCCGTCCTCACGTCGCCTTCATCCGCGGATCGGCCCGCGACACCGGCCGCGCCATGGCCCACTATGCCGGGCTCGCCATCGGCCCGGTCTGTGACGCCGGCGTCGCCAGCTGCTTCGTCTGCTCTACCGGTTTCGCCGGTGGGCCGGCCTTCTTCGTCGACCGAGCCCGAGGCTACTGTGTCTGGCTCCTCGTCACCGGCTGACTCGTCAACGTCGCCGTCCTCCAGCCCGTTGCAGGCTGCTCCGTCGACCTCGGTGGTTCCTGTGTCCCGACCACATACACGCAGTCGCAGTGGCATTTTCAAACCTAAGGAACGTAAGGATGGTACGGTTGCTTGGTTGGCTGCTTGTTTGGCTGCTGCTGTTGCGGATCCATCTTCTGAGCCTCGCTCATATCAGGCTGCCCTGCGCATTCCACATTGGCGTGAGGCTATGGAGCAGGAGTTTCATGCTCTCCTTCGTAACAAGACATGGACTCTCGTTCCTCCATCACCACGGGTAAATGTTATTGACTCAAAATGGGTATTCAAAGTGAAGAAGCATTCGGATGGATCTATTGAGCGTTACAAAGCGCGAC
The DNA here is from genome assembly GCF_018294505.1 of Triticum aestivum. Taxonomy (NCBI): domain Eukaryota; kingdom Viridiplantae; phylum Streptophyta; class Magnoliopsida; order Poales; family Poaceae; genus Triticum; species Triticum aestivum. Next base: position 199,470,618 of record NC_057801.1, on the reverse strand, counting down.
TTGTTGCTCGCGGTTTTCGGCAGCGCCATGGTCTTGACTATGAGGACACCTTCAGTCCTGTCGTCAAGCCTACCACTATTCGGCTTCTTCTCTCCATTGCTGTTTCTCGTGGTTGGTCACTTCGTCAACTTGATGCGCAGAATGCTTTTCTACATGGATTTTTAGAGGAAGAGGTTTATATGAAACAGCCGCCTGGTTTCTCTGATCCTGATCGTCCTGACTATATCTGTCGTCTCTCCAAAGCACTATATGGTTTGAAGCAAGCTCCTCGTGCCTGGCATGCCCGCCTTGCCTCTGCCCTTCGTGCTCATGGGTTTGTGCCGTCCACTGCTGACACTTCATTATTTCTTCTACAAAAGCCAGAAGTCACTATGTATCTTTTGGTATATGTCGATGATATTATCCCTGTCAGCTCTTCTTAGTATGCTGCTGATGCTCTTGTCTGCTCTCTTGGTGCTGATTTTGCGGTCAATGATCTTGGGAAGCTTCACTACTTTCTTGGAGTTGAGGTCACTTCTCGTGCTACTGGTCTTGTCCTTACGCAGAAGAAGTACTCCTTGGAGTTGTTACAAAGAGCGGGCATGCTGAAGTGCAAACCGACCACCACACCCATGTCGTCTACCGACAAGATAACAGCTGTTGATGGTGAGCTTTTGTCTCCTGCGGATGCCACAGAGTACAGGAGCATTGTTGGTGGACTTCAGTACTTGACGATCACGAGACCAGATATCTCTTATGCTGTTAACAGGGTTTGTCAGTATCTTCAGGCTCCCAGAGATACTCATTGGGCTGCTGTTAAACGCATTCTTCGTTATGTTCAGTTCACCCTGACATTTGGTATGCATATTCGGCCGACTTCCTCTCGGGTCCTTTCGGCCTTCTCTGATGCAGATTGGGCTGGTAGCCCAGATGACAGGCGATCCACGGGGGGTTATGCAGTATTCTTTGGCCCTAATTTGATCGCCTGTAGTGCTCGGAAACAGGCTACTGTGTCACGTAGCAGTACTGAAGCTGAGTACAAGGCTGTGGCTAATGCTACTGCAGAGATTATTTGGGTGCAGTCTTTGCTTCAGAGTTGGGTTTGTCTCAACCACAGCCTCCTATTCTTTGGTGTGATAACATCGGTGCTACATACCTTTCGCAAATCCAGTATTTCATGCCCGAACGAAACACATTGAAGTTGACTATCACTTTGTACGGGAACGTGTATCACAGAAGCAACTCCAGATCAAGTTTATCTCATCTAAGGATCAACTTGCAGACATCTTCACTAAGCCTTTACCTCTGCCACAGTTTGAGGCTTGTAGGCGCAATCTTACCCTTCTCAGTTCTTTAGAAAGTGGCTAAGATTGAGGGAGGGTGTTAGACTATGTATAGCTTCTGTACTTATGTACGTATTGTAACACATCCATTATATATAATGAGATAAGCCACCCCTAGAGGGTTGTGCTGGTTCCCCCAAAACTTATTGTCTTACAGTGCATAACTTCATAGCAAGATGTCCTCATAGTTTATTTTGCAATACTTGTGACAGGCGATTTCTCCCACTGATTATCTGCTATAAACATCACGACAACACGGCAACTTTTTATTCATGTAAGACGAGGAGAGAAAATGAGATGAGTGTTTATCTTCTCTTGGCAATGGCAAAGAGATGTGGCCCGATCATGTCTAACTTTGAAGATAATGTACTATGTTTTAGTACTATGCTAGATATCATCCTTTAGTTACATATTTCTTAATTTACTATCAAATACTACATCTTTTTATAGTCATGAGTATTAATCACTTGAGAGTGGGTACTTAAAGATAAGTTTCTATGCTCATCTCCGCGGCATATTGTTACGTAATAATATCAATATGGATGGGTACCTCCAGGTACATTTGAGCTATGGTATTTGGATCTTTGCACGGTACCTCCGAACAATGGCGGACCTAGAAATAAAATGAAGGGTGTGCACACTTTTAAAAAGTTGAAGTCTATTTAAATTAGCTTGCATGATCCTTAAAAATAAGCTAATTTTTACATGGTGAAAAACTGTTCTCCAAAAACCTGGGTGTGCCATGGCACACCTGGCACACCCCCTGGTTACGCCACTGCCTCCGAATGTCGTGCACTTTCGGGTGCATGTGTTTCCTTTCTGAATTTCGACCATTCGAATTTTGGACGATACCGGTAGTACCAAAGGATTGTTCTCTGTCACTTTCGGGCCAGTTCCTTTTGCAGAGCAAATAAATTCATGTTGTATCTGTAAATGGACTCTCTAATCCTGCAGAATTGTTGTGAGTTTATTTGAGACTTCGTGAGTGATTTTTTTACAGCCTAGAGAACAGAACCTTGTATATTTTGAAGGCCAAACCCCTTCCTTTTCTTCTTGTTTTCTTAACCAGCCGAGAGCAGGTGGACACAAGGAACGCGGGGATGAGGTCAAGGCTATGTTAGATAAGGGATCCGCTAGAGCGACATAAACCCTAGAAAATCCGATCTAAAAAAATCATATCTATCTTCTTCTTTTGAACTATATCTACTTCTTTATTTAGGGGTAAAAACAAAGAAAAACATACAGTATCTACCTTGAGAATTAGGGTTGGCTGACTCAACCATCCCTCGAACTCAGTATTTTTTTTT
>NC_057801.1:199456133-199467660 GCF_018294505.1 Triticum aestivum | reverse complement strand
ACGCTAGCAAACAAGGCCGGCGTCGAGCATCAGCATTTCCCCACCAGTAGCCACCGCGGAGCAGCCCACCCACCACCACACAACAGCCAGCCGCTGCCGCCCTCGGTGCCCCCGGCGGCCATGGCGATGGAGTCCCTGGGCGTGCTGCTGCTGCACCCCATGAACGCCTACCTGGAGCAGGAGCTCGACCGCCGCTTCCGCCTCTTCCGCTTCTGGGACTCCCCTCCCGACGGCCGCGCCGAGTTCCTCCGCGCCAACGCCTCCGCCATCCGCGCCGTCGTCGGCAACGCCGGCTACAACGCCGACGCCGCGCTCATCGACGCGCTGCCGTCGCTCGAGATCGTCGCCTCCTTCTCTGTGGGGATCGACCGCGTCGACCTCCCCAAGTGCCGCGAGCGCGGGATCCGCGTCACCAACACCCCCGACGTCCTCACCGACGACGTCGCCGACCTCGCCGTCGGCCTCGCCATCGCCGCGCTGAGGAAGATCCCGCAGGCCGACCGCTACGTGCGCGCCGGCCTGTGGAAGGCCAAGGGGGACTACACACTCACCGCGCGGGTTGGTTTCCGATGCTTGCCAGTTGACTTCCGTTTATAGTTTTCAGTCCAGTGCGTTCTTAGCTATAATTGATTTATTGCCCACTAACGTTGTTTCACGATACTTTTATCTTTAGTTTAATCGCAAACTGTGTACATTTGTTATCGTTTCAGTCAAAACGAATATGGCAATAACTTTGTTGGAAAATGAACTAGATATAACATAGGTTGCATAGCAGTGGGCATTCAGGGAACATGAATGCACGGAAGGAAAATACTCCCTCCGTCCGAAAATATTTGTCGTAGAAATGCATAAAAATGGATGTATCTAGAGCTAAAATACATCTAGATACATCCATTCCTCCGACAAGTATTTCCGGACGGAGGGAGTAGGTTAAATTGGAGAATAAAATCTAGGTGGTAGAAAGGAGAAACAGTTGAACTTTATTGGATCCTTGTCAGGTTTTTTTGGCACATCATTGGTTATCTTCCTAAAATCTTGTAGGTCATTCTAGTGTACTCATGGATAGCAGTGTCGAAAGTGTTTGGCAGTTATTCTCTACATGTCACGCCTCCCTAATCCCTCCTCTCCTCAGCACGACGATGTGTTGTGTCCTTTGGGTCATCTGGAAGACCAGGAACCGGATGGTGTTCGATAACATCCATACCTCTGACCTTGACTTGCGGCGTTTGATCCAGGAGCATCTTGTGTTATGGGTGGTCCGGGCCCCCTCCCGTGTGGATTGTAACCCGTTGCTCCGGTGGTGCGTAGCTGTCTGTAGCTAACCCTTAGCCCCCCACTTTATCCCGCTCATTGAGCTCTGCGGAGCTATGTACTGACCGACCCATGTCCTTTGATTAAATAAATTATGTTCAGGCGGGCGATCGCCCCCCGTTGATTGTTCAAAAAAAAAAAATCTTGTAGGTAGTTAGTAACTTAGTACATTTGACTCTCTCTTTTATGCCATGTGTGTCATATCAGTGGGGATGCAGTGGTCTGAAAGCATTTGCAGTAGCGTAGGTTGCGACTATCCTAGTTTATGTCATGTGAGTCGTATCATTTTTTTTTCTTTGAGAGATGAGTCGTATCATTTGAGTAAGCAGTGGTTCGAAGGCATTTGCAGTAGCTTAGGTTGCAATCTATGACAGTCTCTTAATAAACTACTTAGCCCTGATGGATTTGTTTCGGCAGTGAAGTGCATCCTGTTTGATCAAAATGTAGATTACCTGACTGTAAAACGTTTTCCTTCTTCACTGCTGATTCAAGCTGTATGCTGGTGTCTGAAAACTGAAATATAAGATTTAGAGACATAGTTATAGTGCTGTAGCCACAGGGATTTTTCTAGAAATCTAGTGAGCATTGTGATTTAGGATGGCTCGCATATGGTGATGTGGTTCCTATCTTCTCTTCTTTAATATCAACTTCTTACTGGGTTAGGGTTTTTTTTTGTTCTTCTTTCGACATATTCACATGGCTCTGGAGGTTTTATGTTGTCGCATAGCTCCATATTGAATCGTATTAATACCAAGGCTGGTGGATGATCAGAAAACGTTGGAAACCATGATTTTTGTTTCTCCCTGACCATTGTTTCGTAGTAGCAAAAATAGGATTCTTATAACAACCATGGATGATGAGTCTCATGACTTGTCACGAGACTAGTCTAGTAGTCTCAATTTGATTGTCGACTAGCTTCTTCATGTAGACTAGCTTGTTGAGTTGAGCGGTGGAGCGACTGGTCCAGACTAGTCTAGGCTTTTGAGTCGATCGACTCAATTTGGGAGGGATAAGTTTTTTTAGGGGAATTTGGGAGGGATAAGTGAGCAGTTGATTACTTCATCCACTTCCTGAGGAAATAGCTGTTACAATTGGCAGAGCCTCAGGTTCTTCGTCCACTTCCCATGCATTCAATTTTTGTTGTAATACTGTACTAGGTGTTAGTACTAGAGTACTGTAAGTTGAGTACTACAGTACCATGTGGACTAGTCCTGCATTAGCCTAGACTAGTCATGATTAGTCTACGAGTCTCAACCTCGGCTCGACTCGTAATTCTTGATAGCCGTCAACTCGTAATTCTTGATAGCAACACGTTTTGTCATGTTCTCCATTGTTTTATGGCTAAGTAAGTAGTTTATGCATCATACCAACCAAGGGTTCCATGATAATATCCACCAGAACTTTTCATGAACTGTATGGTGCAATATGCTCCTGTCACCGTGCCATTTTCCTGCTCCCTTAAAACATTGAAGGACATCTTCAGTGTGAGTGGAATCCTGTTGAACAATGCAACACATTCAGGTCCACTTTTGGCTGCGCGCATCAATGGATGTGGAGGCTGGGGGTAGCACTTGCATTTGAAAAAACAAAAGAGTTCAGATGCAGCTATCTCAAGGAAAGAATGTGCTTTGCAAGATTGATCTGCTGCTGCTTATAATGATGAGATATCAGCCTAACGACTGTGCTATGAAAGCATGAAATAGCTGACGATGCTGGCTATTGTTTTGTGGTAGATATAAAGGTTGGGGATGCATGTGATCCTAATAGTAGATTTGGTTTCCCCAAAGAACAAAAGATAACCAATTCTCGTTACTTTTCTGCAGTTCAGTGGTAAAAGAGTTGCCATTCTTGGGCTTGGCAGGATAGGCTTAGCCATAGCAAAAAGAGCTGAAGCATTTGGTTGCTCAATCAGTTATCATTCAAGATCAGAGAAGCCATTTCCAAACTACAAGTTCTTTACAAATGTTGTAGACCTGGCAGCCAATTGTGACGTGCTTATTGTAGCATGTTCGCTCAATGCCGAGACCCATCACATTGTTAATCGTAAGGTCATGGATGCACTAGGACGAGATGGTGTGCTCATAAACATTGGGCGTGGAGCACATGTGGATGAACCTGAGCTTGTGTCTGCTCTTCTTGAGAAACGCCTTGGAGCAGCAGGCCTTGATGTGTTTGAGCATGAGCCCTTTGTTCCAGAGCAACTTTTCAGCTTAGATAATGTTGTTTTGGTCCCTCATGTAGGAAGTGATACAGAAGAAACATGCAAGGCAATGGCTGATCTGGTTCTCAAGAATTTAGAGGCACATGCTCTTAATAAGCCCTTACTCACCCCAGTCATCTGATTGTTACTGGGATGCCCAGATGTTAGCAGTTTGTAATCCAAACTCTTGAGTTTTTTTTTTATGTCTAGTTTAATTATCTGGCGGGTTATTGTTTTTGAAAGACATCAATGTTTGGCTGTTATGCAATCAACAACCATCATAAATAAGATTACCAGTTTCTAAAGTTTACAGTTCCATATATTCCCTCTTTACTTGCTGGTACCTTTGTGTGTGGTCGGGGCATGCAATCTCGGCATTTCGCGTTGGATCCTTTCTTTCTTATATTTCGTTTTTTACGCAGATAGAACAGTTGTGGCTCGTTTTTCTCATAGATTTTGTTTATCTTTTTGCAGTTCAGTGGCAAAAGAGTGGGCATCATCGGGCTGGGCAGGATAGGGCTTGCCATTGCCACCCGAGTGGAGGCCTTTGATTGCCCAGTCAACTACTACCAGAGAACAAAGAAAGACTACCCCAACTACACCTATTACCCGAGCGTGGTCGAACTGGCGGCAAACAGCGACATCCTGGTGGTGGCTTGTCCGCTGAATGAGCAGACCCGGCACATCGTCAACCGCGAGGTGATCGAGGTGCTGGGGCCCAAGGGCGTGCTCATAAACATCGGGCGCGGCCCTCACGTCGACGAGCCCGAGCTGGTCTCGGCGCTCGTCGAGGGGCGCCTCGGCGGGGCAGGCCTCGACGTGTTCGAGGACGAGCCCAACGTGCCTGAGGCGCTGTTCGCGCTCGACAACGTCGTCCTGGTGCCACACGTGGGGAGCGGGACGCACGAGACGCGCCAGGCCATGGCGGACCTTGTCCTGGGCAACCTGGAGGCGCATGTTCTGAAGAAGCCGCTGCTGACTCCGGTTGTCTGATGATGATCATGATAGGGCACGGTGTGTTGTATATGAAGAAGCACTACAAAGATATTTTCTGTTTCAGGATCAGATTGAAACGTGTTATTTTCGATGGGTAAACATTCGACGAGAAAGAAAGGTCAATAAGTTTGATTTCTTACCGGGATGCCGATGCCGATGCCGATGCCGATGCCATGTATTCGGGCTTGAGTGGTTATCTTGTGTCGATGCCGATGGCGATGGCATGCTATGTATAGCATGCCCGGTTTCCTTGGTCGATGGAATGCAGCACAGCTGCAGCGTATCATCATGGCCGGGAGCATTGAACGCGCACGCACGGGATAGTGGACGATTGGCCGAGTGAGGAGTACCCGTTTCACATTTTAGGATCCGGCAGCACTGTGGTATCCTCACTGAGGTGTCCGGTCTGCACCGTCCGATCCTTTGACAGGTCGCGATCCCCTACCGGGCGACACGCGTGAATGCGTGATGGACTGCACTGCACGAAGGATGGATCCATTATTAAGATGTAGCCGCGGCTGATGGACCGACTGGGCGGTTGGGCACGTCGCGAGAGCCTAGAACATACGTACGTACGTACATCCATTGATCCTTGAGCGGCGGTACATGACATGGTTTTCTTCTCTGCTATACTGTACTAGGGTATGTGTAGGTGTACCGTGTATGTTGGCGGCGAGACGTGGACGCTGCTGCTCGGGCTCGGCGAACCCGCACGTTTCCTTGACCGTCCGTCTGCAGTTTGCTTCGCGGACCGCTCGATCGACCGCTTCGTATCCAGCTGATATCACCGTCTTCTAGTCTAGAGAGGAAAAGATAGGAGGAGCAGCTGTCTTCCACGCTTCGGGTCTGACAGGCGGGCCCCGCGCCCTGGGTGGGGCCCACGTGTAAGGGCGCCTGGTCAAGCAAGCAGCGTTCCCTCCCTCGACAGCTGCATGCGTCAAGGGGGAGCAAAGCATGCAGGAGCACGCGGCGCCACCAGACGAGCAGTTTCGAGCCCCAGCCCGAGCTCCTCGCGCGTCACTGCAGCCTCCCTCCGCGCGCCGCCCGCTTCCATCGGCTTCTGCGTGGGCGAAGAACAGGCGAGTGCTCCCACCAATCCCTTCTCCTCTTGTTTCTTCAGGCGCCTCATCCCGTTCCTTCTTGGAGGACAAGGATTCGAACAATTCGATCATCATTCCTCGTCCAAGCGAAGACCGTACCGGCTGTTTCTTCTTCTTCTTCTCCTTCCTCCTCCCGCTTTCTTCTTCTTCTCGCGGGGGCGGAAGTCAGATCATGCATGAGAAGAAGATCATCGATATATCCTGTCCGCGTGTCGTTTCTTCTTTCAGGAAAACACTTCTCCGGCGATTCGGCCGCGGGTGGGATCGTGATCGGAAATCGAATACCCGAAGGATTTGATTCGTGCGCTAGCGCTACAATGAAGTTGGTCCATTCAGCATTGATCCATTCGCTTCTTTCTTCTTTGGTGACACGCTGACGCAATTGTCGCGGGTTCATGATTTCATCGATGTGCTGGGTTATTAATAATCCCCAAACAATTCTGGTCTACTAGTGCTAAGATTATATTTTGGTCCGCTCTCAATCAATGTGCACTCTTAATTTCTCTTCACTTATAGCGTCAAAATTTTGCCTTCAATTATTGCAATTCTTACCATAAGCGTTCACGTTTTCCCTTTTCTTCCCATATAAGCGTACTACCTCAAACTTGCAATCTTCAGATGATTATTGCCCTCCAAGATCTCATTGCTCCGCAAGCGTTTCAGGCCAGCGAGCTTCTCCAAGAAATCAAATCCTCGCCTCACACCCGAACGGCCGGCGAGCCTGCCTGGTGGCATCGTCGCGCGAAGGGACGATGAAGCACACGACGTCGGACTCGGACGTGACGAGCCTGGCGACCACGTCGCCGTCGCGGTCCCCGAAGCGGGCGGCGTACTACGTGGTCAGCCCGTCGCGCGACTCGCGGGACGACGGCGACAAGTCGTCGTCCACGCAGGCCACGCCCGTGTACAACAGCCCCCTCGACTCCCCGTCGCACCACTCCTCCATTGGCCCGCACTCCAGGGCCTCCTCCGCCAGCCGCTTCTCCGGGAACCTCACCGGCGGCGGCAGGGCCGCCGCCAACCGGAAGCGCCCCCACGGCCACGGCAAGGGGTGGCACGAGGTGGACGTGATTGACGAGGAGGACGCCGAGGACGCCGGCGTGGAGCAGGAGCGGGAGCTCTCCAGGAGCTGCGTCGCCGCCTTCTGGTTCTCGGTTCTGGTCCTGGCATTCACCCTCGTCTGCCTCGTCGTCTGGGGCGCCGCCCGCCGTGACAAACCCAGCGTCCTCGTCAAGGTTGTACATTTGACTGCTCCGTCACCTTAAATTCAGTATCCCTCTCTCGTACAGTAACACCTTAGAATTTGGTTGGTTCTGTGCAGAGCTTGAGAGTGGAGAATTTCTACGCCGGCGAAGGGACGGACGGCACCGGAGTGCCGACCAAGTTCGTCACAATGAACTGCTCGCTGGAGATAGACGTCCACAACCCCTCCACCATGTCCGGCATCCATGTTTCTTCCACCTCCATCCAGCTCTACTATTCACAGATACCCATCGCCAGCGGTCAGGTAGTGTTTATTAGCACCCCAGAAAGCATCAGGCAATACCCATTTCCATCAGAATTCTGCTAGCTAAATGCCTCCTCCTGCTGCTGCTCTACAGTTGGAGAAGTTCTACCAGCCGAAGAAGAGCCGGCACGTCGCATCGGTGACCCTGCACGGCGAGAAGACGCCGCTCTACGGAGCCGGGGCTACCTTTGTCCTCACCAACACCGACGGCGTGCCGCTCACCGTGGACTTGGCGGTGAGGACGAGAGGGTATGTCATCGGCAGGCTTGTCAGGGTGACACACGCCAAGCGTGTGCGATGCCCGGTTCTTGTGAGCTCTCTTACCGACAAGCCCATCATGATCGCCCAGACTGCTTGCAGCTACTCTTGATTTGGTGATCAATTGCTTGAGATGTTATTAGTTTAAAAAGTAAGTACTATAATGGTTGTGATCGTGTAGATATTGTTGTGATGTTCATGACATAGGAACCATCTGATTAATAATTCTTCAGCATCAGTGTTTGATTGAGAGCATAGCATTCAGTTGGTATCATAGATCACACATGCTGTTTGAGGGGAGTTTGCTCTGTGGAACGGTGAGACTTCTGAATCGAAGACCAATGTGTGTGCAGAATCATACAAAAATGACCAGCATCTACGGTCAGGAGATTGGGGAAGAATTGGGTTTTACAGGTAGTGTACATGTTCTGAACAGCAAACAATGGCCGCCTCTTAGCTGAGGAAGACCATCTTGATTGAGCTGATGCTGTGACTGTACATCCCACCCTGCTTCTGCCTTTGGTTCCTGCAAAACCCCGAAGCTCGCAGTCGGAGCTGACACGATCGCCACGGCGATGACGACGATGGCGCCGATGATGCAAAGTCTCCAGCCCTGCCTGTCCCTAGCGCGCTTGTCACCTGCACGAAACTGGCATGTGATGATGGATCACCCGTTGCCTGCTCACTGGCTCTTCCGGATCTTCGCAGCTTGTCATCGTCGTCGTCGGGACGGCGGTCCGGCTCGTCGTGATCGCTCGCGTTGGGGGTGGGGCGACGACGGTCATCGGGAGAACCGAGGTTGCGGTTGGCATTCTTGACCAGGCCGACGGCCTTCCACGCATCGGCGACGAGGCTGTAGGTGCTCTGCTTCGGCCTGAGGCCCGCCTCCTGCATCATCCGGAGGACCTCCTCGGCCTTCCACGGCTGCTTCTGCTCGCTGTACCCCCAGATGAGCGTCTCGAACGTCCTGAGGTTGGGGCGCACGCCGGCGTCCCGCATCTTCCTGTACACCCTGGTGGCGTTGTCCATGTCTGCGACGCTGCACCAGCCGCTGATGACGGTGGTGAAGGTGACGACGTTGGGGCGGACGCCGAGGCGGCACATCCGCTCCAGGAGCTCCTCCGCCTTGCCGGGCTGCTGCGCGCGCACGTGGCCCTTGGCGAGGATGCTGTACACCTGCGGGTCCGGCTCGATCCCGGCCTCCACCATCTTGTCGAACACCTTGCTGCATTTCGCCATGTGACCCAGCGAGCTGAAGGCGTTCAGCTGGTGGCTGTACGTCACGATGTCCGGCTTGATGCCGAACTGCTCCATCAGCCCGAGAACCTGCACATCATAAGATCAAGAATCAATCGAGTTTTGTGAGCTCTGAGCTCGCTCTGAGCTCACGTACGTACGTCGTCGGCGGCGGCCGTGTCGTTGGCGTCGAGGAAGCCCTTGAGGAGGGTGTTGAAGACGATGACGTTGGGGAGGACGCCGGCGTCCTTCATCTGGCGGACGCAGCGGAGCGCCTCCTCCAGCCTGCCCTCCCTGCAGTATCCGCCGACGATGATGCCCCAGGTGCGCTCGCTGGTGCGCAGCCTGGCGCGCACCATCTCCACCACCAGCTCCTCCGCCCGCCACGTCTCGTCGTTCTTGGCGTAGGCGCTGGCGACGGTGTTATAGGTGACGACGTCGGGCTCCACGCCGCGCGCGCGCATCCTGCCCACCACGCCCCACGCCTCCTCCAGCCTCCGGTGGTCGCACCACGCCTTCACCAGGATGTTGTAGGTAGTCAGGTTGGGCCTCACCGTGGACGCGACCCCGGCGCCGTCGCCGTGGCCGTCGCCGCCGGCCATCATGTCGAAGACGCGCTGCGCCTCGTCGGGGCGGCCGGCGATGCCGAAGCCCTTGATGAGCGTGTTGAAGGTGCTGATGGTGGGGCGGCAGCCCGGGTGGTGGCGGCTCATCTTCCAGAAGGTGCTGGTGGCCTCGCCCATCCGCCCGGCCTCCACGAAGGAGTTGATGAGGGCGTTGAAGAAGATGGCGTCCGGCCGCAGCCCGGCTGCGTCGATGCCGGCGAGCAGCGAAGGGATCGCCTCGAACGCGCGCTGGTTCGTCACCGCGGTGAGCAGGGTGGTGTAGGTCACGAGGGACGGGCGGTGGCCCTCGTCGGCGAGGTCGTCGAAGAGGGCCTGCGCCTGGTGAGGCTTCTTGGCGTCGATGAGGCTCCGCATCTCCCGCGTCCGGCTGACCACAGCCTGGCACGTGTGCCCCTTGGCGCACGTCGTGCAGGTGCTCGGCGGCGGCGGCTGCACGTCGCCGCCATTGCCCTGGCGCTTCTCCTCCTCCTGGAGCACCCAAAGAACGAAACCCTTGACTTGTTTGAGATCAACAGGCGCAATATGATCACAAAAATAACGGAAAACAGCACTCGATCACATAAAATTCACGCAAGGATCTCTTTCTTTCCCCCCATGTCTCGAATTGTGCAGGCAAGAACTGAGGTCTGGTCACAGCTTGTCATTCTTATTTATTTTGTACGTGCAATCCGGTGCTTACCGTGGAGGCGGATCCGTTGAGCTCTTTCCCATTGTTTCTTGTCTTGCCCGTGCTGTTGGAAGTGGATGCCGGCGTCAGTTGTATGCCGTTTTCTAGCATTGTGGTGCCGCTATATGCTCCTCAACCTGGCCAGTAGTGTCAGGGATTCAGATGCCATAATTCTGAATGATACTTACTTCTGAAACCAAGTGAAGCGCACAAAATGCAGAACACAAGCCTACTCTACATTCAGTGTTGCTTACTATACTTGTACACGTAATAATATTGAAGTAATGCGGGTTGGAACGTAGGGAAAACACACATATCTATCTCACTTGGCAAAATAATCTGCTTAAACAGTTTTACTATCTATCGGCAGGTGAGCACGCATCCCTGAATTTGTTGTTGGTATCCATTCTTCGGCCGGCATACTGGAGGTGGAGGGCGAGATGCGCGCGGGCGTTCGGAGCTCGCCGTCCGGTGACCTCCACCGCGTAATTGAGCAAAACACAAGAGGTGGTGCGATTCTAGCTAGCGCTGTCCGCTCGCAGCAGAAACACAAGGAAAGGAGCCAGCCTGGTTAGGTACGTCACCTCATTCGCCGAGCGGAGTGTCCAAGCGTGCACCCAAGGTCAGCCGCGCGGCGTGCCTCCGGCCAGCCAGTATGGCCGGAGGAGGAGCAGGGGCGTGGGAGGGGGAGAGACGGACCAAGGCGTGGCTGTGAGGGGTTGCGCTTCGTTTTTCTTTATCCGCAGGGGACGGACCTCGCTAGGAAACGATAGGCGAGGGCGCGCGGGCTCCGCTCCGGTGACAGCCCGAGCCTGCGGTGGGACTCATGCCCAGGGATCATATATACGACTTAACGTTAGTTTCTTTTTTTTCACGAATACACAAAGCTTGCGTATCTTTTCATTGATAGGTAGAAGAGAACAAAGTAACAAGAGGGGAGGAAGAGGGATACAACACGGCACACACTCTACTAGCCTAAAACTCCAGCCATGAAAGGGAAAGAAACAAGACCTAAAGCAGCTAAGCCGCGTCACCAACAAAGCCGGGCACCAGTGTCACACGACCATGCCATCAGGACGGAGCAAATCAACGTACCCCCACCTTGAAGCGCCAAGAAGAGTTGGCAAGTGGATTGCAGGATCGGACCGGCATGAGGAAGAAGCCATGGAAGAAGCGTCGGCGATGTTGTACATTGCGCCTCGGATGTCCACATCTTGAAAAGCAGCCCAAAACCAAGTAGGGTGTCCAACATCATCAATTTCAACACCGAAGACACCACGAGCAACCAAGACGACATCTTCATGAAGGGACGACATCGGGCCGCCGCCGCCGTCTGGTCTGGAAAACCGGACCAAGGGTTTCCCCGATGCTCGAAGGAGGACATGTCGAAAGGCCACGGCAACACCTTCAAGAAGGAGACGACATCCACAGATGTCGCCGCTGTCAGCACGGCAAGCCGAGCAAGGATTTCGTCCGAACGACTCGGATGCCATTCATTCCGAATCCAACGGCTCGCACCTGGTGGGTGGTTCAAGCAAAGTGCGCGTCGCGGGGGCGTGCGTGTAGCCGTTACAGTTTTTGGCCTCGATAGGTGGGTCGGGGTCGAAACCACCCCTCTCGCCCAGT